>NC_064817.1:77324495-77521498 GCF_023721935.1 Panthera uncia
AAGGAAAGGAAAGGAAAGGAAAGGAAAGGAAAGGAAAGGAAAGGAAAGAAGTCTGGGCACATACCTTACCACCTTCACAAAAGTTAACTCCAAATGGATTATAGACCTAAATGTAAAATTAAAGTCTATAAAAATTCTGTAAGATAACATAGGAAGAAACTTAGATGACGCTGGGTATAGTAATGCCTTTTTAGATACAACTCCAAAGTACAACCCATGGAAAGAAATAATGAATAAGCTGGATTTTGTGAAAATGAAAATCTGCTATGTAAAAGACATTGTCAGAAGAGTAAGACAAATATACTAGGATAAAATTATTGTAAAATACATATATGATCAAGGATTGTTATCCAAAATACACAAGAAACTCTTAAAATTCAGCAATAAGAAAACAAACATACCAATTTAAAAATGGGCCAAAGATCTTAACAGACCTCACCAAAGAAGATATACAAATGGTAAATAAGCATATGAAAAGATGTTCCATATCATATGTCACTAAAGTAATACAAATTAAAAACAGCAATGAGATTTGACTACACACCTATTAGAGTAGCCAAAATCCAGAACACTGATAACACCAAATGCTGACCAGGATATGGAGCAACAGAACTCTCATTCATTGCTGGTGGGAATGCAAAATGGCACAGCTACTTTGGAATACGGTTGGACAGGTTTTTTTTGGTTTTTTTTTTTTTTTACAAAACTAAACATACTCTTACAATGTAACCTGGCAATTGTACTTTTTGGTATTTACCCTACACAGTTGAAAAGTTATGTCCACAGAAAAATCTGTACACAGATGTCTATAGCAGCTTTATCCATAATTGCCAAAACATGGAAGCAACTAAGATGTCCTTCAATAGGTCAATGTATAAATAAACTGTGTATATCCATCAATGGAATATTTTTTAGCACTAAATTAAAATGAGTTATTAAGTTATGAAAGGAGGAATCTTAAATGCGTATTATTACTAAGTGAAAGAAGTCAATCTGAAAATGCTACATATTATATGATTCCAACTATATGACCTTCTGGAGAAGGCAAAATTATTGAGATAGTAAAAGAATCAGTGGTTGTTCACAGCTAGCAGGGAGGGAGGGAGACATGGATAGGTGCAGCAGAGAGGAGTTTTAGGGCAGTGAAAGTATTCTGTATGATACTATAATGGATACATGTCACTATACATTTGTCAAAACCCATAGTATGTACAACATCAAGCATGAATTTTAATGTAAACTATAGACTTTGAATGATGATTATATGTCCATGTAGGCTCATCAATTGTAACAAATGTACTGTTCTGGTGCAGGATTTTGAGAGTGGCGGAGGTTATGCATATGTGAGTACAAGGAGCATATGGATAAACTTTATACCTTCCACTCACTTTTGCTGTGAACCTATAAACTGTTCTAAAAATAATTTAAAAAACACTAAACCAATAGGTAAAGATATAAAAATAGTAGAGAAAAGATAATAAAATTTAAGCATCAATCTGGTGGGTCTAACATCCACATGATAATCAGAGTTCAGAAAGAGAAAATATAGGGATGAAATTATCAAATACATAGTGCAAGAAAATTTTCCAGAATTGAGAAATACAAGTCTCTAGGGTACTTGGTGAGCCCACCAAATGCCCAGCAGAATGCATAAAAACAGACTGACCACTATGATTTTTTTTATCATCAATGGCAACTGGTCTGTAGTAAGCTCATGTTGACAAAGATATAGCTCTTTTTCAGTAGCTCTAGTTTAAGGCTTGGGAAGCCATTTCAGCCACCTCAGTGGAGCTTTCATTAGAATCAGTTGTCTGAGCCACGTTGCTAATAAGGCCCCAGTTATGGGCCCAAAGTGGGTGGGCCATTCCATTTATTCTGTTCCCTGGCAAGCCTCTTAGCACTGAGCATGAGAGAGGAAGCGTTAGAAAGTACAGATGGATCAATACAAAACCACCCCAAGTATGAAAAAAATACTCCAAATACCTGCCCTAATGCAAGTTTTGTACCTTCATATAAAAAATGCAGCATCCTCATCTTGGATAACCAAAAGCTACCAATTGTTTTATATAGTTAATTACTATCTACACGGTAGGCTAGATCTGGACTTTGAACTATTCTCTGGAGGAGAAAATAGTTGGATTCTCTGTGTTTTGGTGGATTCCTAGTTTTCTCTGTTAACATAAAAATTCAAGCAAGAGCCCAAAAGTAATTTTTCAGGCTAGTATTTCCAGGCACATGAAATTTATATGCCAGTCAGATTTATTGTAATAGGAATAGAATGAATTAAGTCAGCTGCTTCATGATGTTTCTGATTGATTTCCCAGAGCACCTTGGAGACTGCCCATTTATCTCCTACTGTTCTCAGTTAAAAAAAAATTTAAAGCTCTTTGGCCAGGCACATGCTATTTTCCACCCATCCTCTTTGGCACTTACTACTACACAGCACCACATGTTCTTTTCACCCAAATTGCTTGACTTTACCACATCTCTCTGAGGTTTTATTCTCCCTACAGTCATTGCTTTTTTGTAAAATTCTCTTTGAATCATCTCTTTCTTTTCTTGTCTCTTTCTTTCATGTTCATTTTCTAATGAATCTTTTAGTAAAATCTAATAGGCCTATTTAGAAAAAAGATCAGTAGTAAGAAAAACATCTTCTACTCCAGAGTTTTCTCCCATTTCAAAACATGATATTCTCTTTATCTTGGAGGTTTTTTTTTAAGTTTCAAAAGTTAAAATTAATCAAGACACAGTGAGGAGTCCATTAAGCTTTCTTATCTTTTGTAAAAGGCAGTCACTAAGTTGCCCAAAGCTGATACTCCTTGAATATAAGTAACTTCTTTTTTTTTAAGCAACTGCTTTCTCATTGGTCTCTGTCTAAGCACTCTGAGTAGAATCCTCTCTATAAAATGAAGAAACTGAGAGACAGAGGCTCATCATGATTTGATGAGGGTCACATGGCTGGTCAGTGGCATTCAGAAATAGCCTGGTAAGCCCAGTATGCCAGACAGTCTTCCCACTCAATTGTAAATCATTTAAACTCAGATTTAAGTATTATACCTTGCCTTGGTCTCAGTGCCACAGCAGTCATTTTATTGTTTCTGGCAGAGATGAGGGGGAAAAATGAAAACTAATACAGTGGTTAAAAGTTAAATCTTTTTAACAGACTAAGCTTAAAAAGAAACTCACTATTTTCCTTCAGTTCTTCCTTTTGCACACCAGACTTGGTCCTACTTGAAGAACATATGAAAAATCATTAGTTTATCTTCTCTGGGGATAACAATCCCTGCTATAGTAGGAAATAGTATATATAGTAGCCTTGGAAATAGAATCAGAAGACCTTGGTCTGGTCTTCCCTGGGTCACTAACTAGCTGTGTTACTGTGGACAAGTTGTTTCATGACTCTGGCCTTGAGTTTTCTTAAAATAAAATAAAGTAAAAATAAAATCTCTAAGTTCACTTTAGTCCCAACTTTCCTTGATGCTATGAACAATTAAAAAAAAAAACCCTCTGTGAATAAGCACATGAAGTAAATAGTGAATTAAGAAAAGAGATTAGAGGCGCCTGGGTGGCTCAGTTGGTTAAGTGTCCGGCTTCAGCTCAGATCTTGATCTCACAGTTCATGGGTTTGAGCCCCACCTCAGGCTCCATGCTGACAGCTCAGAGCCTGGAGCCTGCTTAGATTCTGTGTCTCCCTCTGTCTCTGCCCCTCCTGTGCTCTCTCTCTTTCTCACTCAAAAATAAAAATAGGGGCGCCTGGGTGGCTCAGTCGGTTAAGCGGCCGACTTTGGCTCAGGTCACGATCTCGCGGTCCGTGAGTTCGAGCCCCGCATCGGGCTCTGTGCTGACGTCTCAGAGCCTGAAGCCTGTTTCATATTCTGTGTCTCCCTCTCTCTCTGCCCCTCCCCCGTTCATGCTCTGTCTCTCTCTGTCTCAAAAATAAATAAACGTTAAAAAATAAATAAATAAATAAATAAATAAAAATAAATAAACATAAAAATTTTTTTTTAAAAAAGAAGAGACTTTTTGGTCAGAAAAAAAGATAATGCACAAAGAAAAATTCAAAGAGACATGAAGCTGAAAAGTATCAGAAGCTATTAACAACCTAGGAATAGATTTAGATATTGTTTGATATAAGTCAGTCATTTTATAGAAAACCTCAAGACATGGATTAGATGGTCAATTTCCACCCCTAAATTCCTCTTTTGTTTAGGTTGATGTAGTTACTGATCAAAAGGGATATAAGATAGATCAAAAGCAATGAGTCTTGACCTTAAGAGACGAAGAATATAGAAAGATGAAACCTGACCAATAGAAGATCTTAACACTACTTAATAACTCACACAGGAAGGGCATCATTGTTTTAACCAAATGCTAATGACATCATTGGAAACATAACAGAATGTTAGACAATTGGCATTTTTTGAGGCTGTGCACCCTTGTACCCAAAGGTAGCCAAATAAACTCATGTTGCTATAATCAGTGTCTCTTTTAAGTAGGTCTCATCTCTGTTGCATTCGAGTAAATGTGTCAGCTTAACTAACTTTTAGAAGGATGCTTCCTCCAGGGCCATGCTTTTCAAATTTAGGTGTGCATAAGAATTACCTGATGGAAGTTGTTAAGATGCAGATTCCAGGGTACCACTCCAGGGGTCGTGATCCAGTAGTTATGTAATTAAACTAACCAATTTGTACCTTTAGAAATATTGCTGGTGATGCTAATGCAAGTCAAAACATAGTTTGAGAAACTCTGGCATAAAAAGAATAGATCAGACCTCTTCTACCTGGAACCTGCTTATATATTACCTGTCTTCCAAGCAAAGAGTCCCCTACAGTAAGTTTTCTACTATATCAAAAAGCTTAAGTAATATGCAGAAAACTCAGGTGTAATTCATATCCAAAGATACTATTCAGTGACTGAAATAAATATAGTTTACTGATTATCTCCTCTGTCTTTATTTAGTATCTTTACCATCACCTTTACTGGTTTTATTCCTTAAGCATTTTAACATGCCCTAATCTACCCAAGACATTATTTTACTAAAGTTTTCAGCACTACTGAAAGCATTTCATGTCCCCCAAACTAATGACTACTCTCATTTTTTGGAAACTCTTTCTTCCCTTGACTTCCATAACACTGCACTTTCAAGATTTAACTCTTAATTTTTTGGCAGTGACTACTCAATTACCTTTGTGATCTCCTTCTTATCCCCATTATTTATGGGATATTGACCTCTGTTCTAGGCCTCGTTCTTATTCTAAACACTTTTCTTGGGCAATGTTATCTTTTCAAGGGATTCAATAAATATCTCTTTGTTGACATCTACTAAATCTGAATCTCCAGAGCAAATCTCTCTCCTAAATAAATAAATAAATAAATAACCAACTATCTCCCTGACTTCTCCTCTTAAATGATGTTCAAGGACCTCTACCTCAGCATGTCTAAAACTGAATTTGCAAAACAAAACCAAAACCAAAAACAACAACAACAAAAAAATTCAAAAACCTCAATTTTCAAAACTCGGTAGATCTACTATAAAATCTATCCAGGATAATTGGGCAAAGAAAAGAAATAAAAGCCATCAAATATGGAAAAAAATAATTAAAACTATGTTTGCATCTGACATGATCCTATAATGGAAAAACCTAAAGAATCCACTAAAAAAGTATTAGAGCTAATAAGTTCAGCAAGGTTTTAGGATGCAAGATCAATATACATAAACCACATGTATTTCTATACACTGTCAATTGATCCAAAAATGAAATTAAGAAACAATTTCATTCATAATAACACCAAAAAAATAAAGTTTTAGTAATAAATTTAGCCAAAAGTGTAAGACTTGTATACTAGAAACTAGAAAGCATTATTAGAAGACATTAAAGAAGACCTAAATAGGGGCTCCCGGCTGGCTCATTCGGTTGAGCGTCCAACTTCAACTCAGGTCATGATCTCACAGTTCATGAGTTCAAGCCCTGCATCAGGCTCTGTGCTGACAGCTCAAAGCCTGGAGCCTGCTTCAGACTCTGTGTCTCCCTCTCTCTCTGCCCCATCCCCACTCATGCTCTGTCTCTTTCTGTCTTAAAAATAAATAAAACATTAAAAAAAATTTTTAAATAAAGAAGACCTAAATAAATGAAAAGATGTCATCATATTTTTATGGGTTGGAAGACTTAATATTGTTAAAAAGGCAATACTCCCCACATTGATCTACAGATTCAAAAAAATCCCCATCAAAATTCCAACTGCCTCTTTTGCAGCAACTGAAAGGCTGGTCCTAAAATTTATATGGAAATGCAAGGGACCTATAATAGCCAATAGCTTTTTCTTCTTGTAAAAAAAGGACAAAGTTGAATAAGCCCCATTTTCTGGTTTTAAAACAAGGTGATACTGGCATGAGGATAGACACATAGACCAACGGAATAGAATTGAGAGTCCAGAAATAAGCCCAAATCTTTATGGTCAATTGAATTTTGACAATTGAATTTTGACAAGGGTACCAACATCATTCAATGGAAAAGGACAGTCTTTTTAACAAATGGTGGTTTGAGGATGAATGGATAAAGATTTGGTATATATATACAATGGAGTATTACTCGGCAATCATAAAGAATGAAATCTTGCCATTTGCAACTACATGGATGGAACTGGAGGGTATTATGCTAAGTGAAATTAGTCATAGAAAGACAAAAATTATATGTCTTCACTCATATGAAGACTTTAAGAGACAACACAGATGAACATAAGGGAAGGGAAACAAAAATAATATGAAAACAGGGAGGGGGACAAAACATAAGAGACTCATAAATATGGAGAACAAACAGAGGGTTACTGGAGGGAGTGTGGGAGGGGGGATGGGCTAAATAGGTAAGGGGCACTAAGGAATCTACTCCTGAAATCATTGTTGCACTATATGCTAATTAATTTGGATGTAAATTTTTTAAAAAATATGGTGGTTTGAAAACTGGATTTCCACATGCAAAAGAATGAATTTGGATCCTTACCTTATATCATATACAAAAACTAACTCAAATGGATCAAAGACTGAAATGTAAGAGCTAAAACGATAAAACTCTTTGAAGAAAACATAGGGATAAAGTTTCGTGACCTTGGATTGGACAAGAGTCTTGGATATGACACCAAAACCACAAGCAACAAAAGAAAAAATATATATAAGTTGGAATTCATCAAAATTAAAATTTTGTTCATCAAAGAGCATTATCAAGGAATAATATGGCCAAATAAGAAGAAAATATTTGCAATTCACATGAGAAACCAGGTATTTGTATTCAGAATATATAACAAAATCTCTTACAACTCAATAATAAAAATACAAATAACCTAATTTAAAAATGGGCAAAGGATTTGAATAGACACTGAAAAGGGTACAATGGCTAATAAGTGCATGAAAAATGCTAAACATCATTAGTGATTAGGGAAATATAAATCAAAACCACGATGCAATACCACTTTACATCTACTTGGATGGTAATAATTTTTTAAAAGGACAATAACAGGGGCACCTGGGTGGCTCAGTTGGTTGAGCATCCAAATTCAGCTCAAGTCATGATCTCAAGGTTTGTGAGTTCGAGCTCTGCGTTGGGCCCTGTGCTGACAGCTCAGAGCCTGGGGCCTGTTTCAGATTCTGTGTCTCCCTCTCTCTCTGCTCCTCCCCCATTCACACTCTGTCCCTCTCTCTTTCAAAAATAAACATTTCAAAAAAGACAATAACAATTTGTGGCAAGGAGGTGGACGAATTAAAACACTCATACATTGCTGGTGGGAATGCAAATGGTACAGCCACTGTAGAAAACAGTTCGGTGGTTCCTCAAAAAGTTAAACATCTAGGAGCGCCTGTGTGGCTCAGTTGGTTGAGCATCCAATTTCAGCCCAGGTCATGATCTCACTGTTCATGGGTTCAAGCCCTGCATCTGGCTTGCTGCTGTCAGTGCGGAGCCCACTTGGGATCCTATGTCCTCTCTCTCTGCTCCCCCCCCCCCACTCAAACTCTTTCTGTCAAAAATGAATAAACATTAAAAAAAGCTAAATATATATACTGAAAGATATCAGATGACTCAGAAATTCTACTCCTAGGTATAATCCCAGAAGAATCTAAAAACCTGTTCACACATAAATGTACATCATATTTCATAATAACCAAAAAGTGGAAACAAATCAAATGTCCATATACTAATAAATGATTAAACAAAATGTAGTATGTTCATGCAATGGACTATTGTTAAGCAATAAAGAAGAATTAAGTGTTTATACATGCTAAAATATGAATTAACCTTGAAAAGATTATGCTAAATGAAAGAAGTCAAATACAAAAGGTCGTATAACATATAATCTCATTTATATGAAATGTCCAAAATAGGCAAATCCATAGGGACAAAAATAGATTAGTGGTTGTCAGGGGCTGGGAGAATGGAGAAATGGTAAGTGATAGTAATGGCTACAGGGTTTCTTTTGCGAGTGATGAAGATGTTCTGGAATTAGTGACGATGGTTGAACAACTCTTGAATATACTAAAAATGACCAAATTGCACAATTATAAATGGTGCATTTTTATGGTTATTAACAATCAATCCACATAAGAAATACTAACAGGACTGCAATTAAATTGAGATATAATTTTTTCAGCCTAAATGCAGTGGCTGCCATCCTTATAAGGAAAGGGAGATTTGAAGATACACAGATTCACACATGGAGGGAAGAAGGCCATTTGAAGACAGAGGCAAATATTACAGTGGTGCAGCTATAAGCCAAGGAATGCCAAGGATTGCCCAGAGCCATGAGAAACTAGGAAGAATCAAGGAAGACCTGTGAGAGAATAAATTTCTGTTGTTTTTAAGCCACCAAGTTTGTGGTTATTTATGGCACCCCGAGGAAACTAATATACCCTACTAAGAATCTATCCTACAGAAATGCTTATAGAAGTATGCAAAGATACTTATAATGCATCAAGGGACCTGTTGCAACATTCTTTATAATGTCAAAAAATAGAGGTCATCCAAATGTCTGTCAATAGTGAACCTGTAAATAAATTACAGTATATTCTATTGTATGTGGAATGTCATTTAGCTATTAAGAATGAGCTCTTGTACTGACAAGGAAGGAGGTCTATGATATACTTCTTATTTTTAAGTTTTTATTTTAATTCCAGTTAGTTAACATATAGTGTTATAGTAGTTTCAGATGTACAGTATAATGATTCAATAATTCCATACATCAGCCAGTGCTCATCACCTATTTCACACATTCCACCACCCACCTCTTCTCTGGTAACTATCACTTTGTTCTCTATAAGAACAAACAAGGCTGTTCCTTGGTTTGTCTCTCTTTCTTTTTTTCCCTTTGCTTATTTGTTTTGTTTCTTAAATTCCACATATGGGTGAAATCATATGGTATTTGTCTTTCTCTGACTTATTTCACTTATCATTATACTCTCTGGATCCATCCATATCATTGCAAATGGCAAGATTTCATTTTCTTATGGCTGAATAATATTCTAATGTATACATATTCCACCTCTTTTTTATCCGCTCATCGGTCGATGGACACTTGGGCTGCTTCCATAATTTGACTATTTTAAATTAATGCCGCTATAAACATAGGGCACTGCATGTATCCCTCTGAATTACTGTTTTTGTATTCTTTTGTAATTACCCAGTAATGTGATTACTGGATCATAGGGTAGTTCTGTTTTTAAATTTTGAGGAACCTCCACACTATTTTCCACAGTGGCTGCACCAGTTTGCATTCCCACCAACACTACAAGAGAGTTCCTTTTTCTCCACATCCTCACCAACACCTTTTGTTTCTTGTTTTTTATTTTAGACATTCTGACAGGTGTGAGGTGATATCTCACTGTAGTTTTGATTTATATTTTCCTGATGGTGAGTGGGGATGAGCATCTTTTCATGTGTCTGTTGGCTATCTGTATGGCTTATTTGGAGAAATGTCTGTTCATGTTTTCTGCCCATTTTTTAATTGGATTATTTGGTTTTTGGGTGTTGAGTTTGATAAGTCTTAAAATATTTTGGATACTAACACTTTATTCGATATGTCATTTGCAAATATCTTCTCCCATTCTGTAGGTTACCTTTTAGTTTTGTTGATTATTTACTTCACTGTGCATAACTTTTTTTAAAATTTTGATGTAGTCCCAATGCTTACCTTGCCTTAGGAGACATATCTAGAAAAAAGCTGCTATGGCTGATGTCAAAGAAATTATTGCCTGTGCTCCCTTCTAGGATTTTTATGGTTTCAGGTCTCGTATTTAGGTCTTTAATCCATTTTAAATTTATTTTTGTGTACAGTGTAATAAAGAGGTCCAGTTTCTTTCTTTCTTTTTTTTTTTTTTTTTGTATGTTGCTGTCCATTTTCCCAACACTATTTGTTGAAGATACTTTCTTTATTCCCATTGGAATTGTTTCTTTCTTTGATGGAGATTAATTGACTATATAATCATGGGTTTATTTCTGGGGTTTCTATTCTGTTCTATTGATCTATATGCCTATTTTTGTGCCACTACCATACCATGTTGATTACTACAGCTTTGTAATATAACTTGAAGTCCAGAATTGTGATGCCTCCAGCTTTGCTTTTATTTTTCAGAATTGCTTTAGCTATTCGAGGTCTTTTGTATTCCCATACAAATTTTAGAGCTGTTTCTTCTAAACAGCTTCTTATTCTAGTTCTGTGAAAAATACTATTAGAATTTTGATAGAGATTGTATTAAATGTGTAGACTGTTTTGGGTAGTGTAGACATTTTAACAGTATTTATTCAATTTCTTTCATCAGTGTTTTATAGTTTTCAGTGTATAGGTTTTTCACCTCTTTGGTTAGGCTTATTCCTAGATACCTTATTATTTTGGGTATAATTGTAAATGGGATTGTTTTCTTAATTTCTCTTTCGCTGTTTCATTATTGGTATATAGAAATGCAACAGATTTTTGTGCATTGATTTTGTATCTTGTGACTTTACTTAATTTATCAGTTCTAACAGTTTTTGGTGGTCTTTCAAGTTTTCTGTATATAGTTTCATGTCATCTGTAAATTGTGAATGTTTTACTTCTTCCTTACTTATTTGAATGCCTTTTATTTATTTTTGTTGTCTTATTGCTGTGGCTAAGACTTGTAGTACTGTGTTAAATAAAAGTGGTAAGAGTGGACATCTTTGTCTTGTTTCTGACCGTAGGTGAACAGCTCTCTGTTTTTTCCCCAATATGGATGATGTTAGCTGTGGGTCATAGATGGCCTTTATTATGTTGAAGTATGTTCCCTCTCAATCCACTTTGTTGAGAGTTTTTATCATGAATGGATGGATGTTGTATTTTGTCAGGTGCTTTTCCTGTGTCTATTGAAATGATCATTTGGCTTTTATCTTTTCTCTAATTGATGTGATGTATCACATTGATTGATTTGGGAATACTGAACAACCTTTGGAACCCAAGAGTATCTCCCCTTTGAACATGGTGAATGATTTTTTAATGTATTTTTGGATTTGGTCTGCTAATATTTTGTTGAGGATTTTTGCATCTGTGTTCATCAGGGATATTGGCTTGAAGTTCTGTTTTTTAGTGGTGTCTTTATCTAGTTTTGGTATCCGTGTAATGCTGGCCTCCTAGAATGAATTTGGAAATTTTCCTTCCCTTTCTATTCTTTGGAATAGTTTGAGAATAGATATTAACTCTTCTTTAAATGTTTCGTAGAATTCACCTGTGAAAGCATCTAGTCCTGGACTTCTGTTTGTTGAGGGTATTGATTACTGATTTAATTTCCTTGCTAGTTATAAGTCTGTTCAAAATTTTATTTCTTCTTGGTTCAGTTTTGGTAGTTTATATGCTTCTAGTAATTTATCCATTTCTTCTATATTGTCCAATTTTTTGGCATATCGTTTTTCTTAATATTCTCTCATAATTCTTTGTATTTCTGTGATGTTGGCTGTTATTTGTCCTCTTTCATTTGTGATTTTATTTGAGTCCTTTCTCTTTTTTTCTTGATGAGTCTGGCTAGAGGCTTATGAATTTTATTCATTTTTTTCAAAGGACCAGCTCCTGGTTTCTTACTCTGTTCTATTGTTTTTTCAGTTTCTATATCATTTATTTATGCTCTACTCATTATTATTTCTTTCCTTCTACTGGTTTTAGGTTTTGTTGTTTGTTTTCTGGCTCCTTTAGGTATAAGGTTAGTTTGTCTACTTGAGATGTGTCTTGCTTCTTGATGTAGGCCTGTATTACTCTAAACTTCCCTCTTAGAACCACTTTTGCTGAATCAAAAATGTTTTACAGCATTGTGTTTTTATTTTCATGTTTCCATGTACTTTTTTACTTCTTCTTTCATTTTATGGTTGAATCATTCATTGTTTAGTAGCATGTTGTTTAACCTACATGTAGTTGTGATCTTTCCAGATTTTTTCTTGTGGTTGACTTCTAGTATCATAGCATTGTGGTCAAAAAAGATACATGGTATGACTTCAATATTTTTTAATTTGTTGAGACTTGTTTTATGGAGTAATATGTGATCTATTCTGGAGAATGCTCCATGTGCACTTGAAAAGAAGGTGTATTCTGCTTTTTTAGGATGCAATGTTCTGAATATATCTGTTAAATACACCTGGCGCAGTGTGTCATTCAAAGCCATTGTTTCCTTGTTGATTTTCTGTCTATATGACCTGTCTATTGATGTAAGTGAGGGTATTAAAGTCCTCTAATATTATTGCATTATTATCAACTAGTTCCTTTATGTTTGTTATTAACTTTTTAATGTATTTGGGTGCTCTTTTGTTGGGTGCATAAATATTTATAATTGTTATATCTTCTTGTTCAATTTTCCCCTTTATGATTATATAGTGCCCTCTTCGTCTCTTGTTACAGTCTTTGTTTTAAAGTCCAGTTTCTCCGATATAAGTACTGTTACTCCAGCTTTCTTTTGACATCCATTCTAGATGTTTCTCCATCCCTTCACTTTGAATCTGCATGTGTCTTTAGGTGTAAAATGAGTCTCTTGTAGGCAGCATATAGATGGGTCTTGATTTCTTATCCATTCTGTCACCTTATGTCTTTTGATTAAAGCATTTAGCCCATTTACATTCAAAGTGATAGATATGTATTTATTTCAATTTTATTACCTGTTTTGTGGTTGTTTCTGATGATTTTCTCTGATCCTTTCTTGTCTTTCTCTCTTTCATGTTTTTCTGATTTTCTTTAGTGATATATTTAATTTCTTTCTCTCTAGTCTTTGCATATTTATTAGTGGCTTTAATTTGTGGTTGCTATTTGGTTTGTATATAGCACCTTCTGCATATAACAACCTACATTAAGTTAATGGTCATTTAAGTTTGAACCCATTCTTAGTCCTCTCCTCCCCATATTTTAAGTATATGGTGTCATACTTTACTTTTGTGTGTGTGTGTGTGTGTGTGTGTGTGTGTGTGAATCTCTTGACTGATTGTTACATATATACTATTTTTACTGCTTTTCTGCTTCCTAATTTCATTACCCTTACTTATGGTCTTTCCTTTCCACTCAAAGAGTCCCCTCTAGCATTTCTTGCAGGGCTAGTTTAGTGGTCATGAACTCCTTTAAACTTTGTTTCTCTGGGAAACTCTTTATCTCTCCTACTCTGAATGATAGCCTTACTGCATATTCTTTGTTGCATATTTTTCCCATTGAGGACTTTAAATATCATGCCACTCCTTTCTGCTGAAAAAATCCCCTGATAGCCTTATGGGGTTTCCCTTGTATGTAACTGTCTTCTTTTGTCCTGATGATTTTAAAGTTTTTTTTTTCTTATCAGTATATCTTGCCGTTTTAATTATAATGTGTCTTGGTATGGATTGGTTTTTGTTAATTTTGTTGGGAGATCTCTATGCCTCCTGTATCTGGATATCTGCTTTCTTCCCCAGATTATGGAAGTTTTCATCTATTATTACTTCAAATAAATCTTCTGCCCCCCTCTCTTTCTTCTTCTTCTTCTGGGACCCTATAATGTGAATGTTACTAAATTTGATGGAGTCACTGAGTTTCCTAAGTCTATTACATTTTGCATAATTTTTTTCTCTTTTTTTCAGCTTGATTACTTTCCATTATTCTCCCCTCTAGGTCATTAATTCATTCTTCTGTTTCTTCCAGCCTGATATTCATTCTATTAAGTATGGTTTTCATTTTGTTTATTGAGCCTTTTATTTCTTCTATGTTATTCCTTATCCCTGTGTTAAGGGTTTCATTCCACTCTTTTCTCAAGTCCACTGAGTATCGTTATGATAATTACTTTAAGTTATTTATCAGTCATGTTATTTATATCTGTTTCACTGAGATCTCTAGTTGTGGCCTTGTCCTATTCTTTCATTTGTGACAAATTTTTGTCTTCTTATTTTGTCTAAGTCTCTGTGCCTGCTTCTGTGTTAGGAAAGTCAGCTACTTCTCCTGTTCTTGAGGGTAATGGCGTTATAAAGAAGAGGTCTTGTAGTCCCTTTTTCCTCAGGGCCTAGGAATTTGGGAGTTTCTCTAATGTGTGTTGCATGGGCTCTGTTGTTGTGCCCTGGCTGCTTTATCCTTCAGGCTACTCATTTTCAGAGGCTCTGTTTGCCTGCCGTGGGTAGTGTTTGGTCCCTGGCCTGAATGTGGCAAGTTTTAACTAGGTGTGCTCTGGTCTGCTTGTGAAATTAAACTTGTTGCCACTACCGCCAGATCCAAGGCCTTGCAAAACTTCTGGGTTAGGAGACATGGTGTGGGCAGGAGTACTGGCCAGTCTTCTTGTAGAAGGGGTCCACTTGGTGGGACTGAAGCAAGTGTGACTGGGAAAGGCAGTTGCACTGGGGCATGGAGGGCCAGGCTTGCTGTAAGCAAGTTAGGTAGTGAATGTTCGTGCTCATGCTATTTTTACAGTCCAGAATGCTCTTCCACATTCCCCCCACTAAAAAAATATATATTTTCACAGTATTTCTAACTTGTAGAAGGTTTAATTGAGTTCAATGCCACCTTCTTTGTCAAACACACTTTTTTATTGGCTTTTGTCACACCTCAGTGTTTTCCTCCCATTATCCTGGCCACCTTATTTAATTCTCATTTGCTAGCTCCATCTCCTCTATCATCTGACTTCTAATGCTGGAATCTCTACAGTGAAATATAGCCAACCAAAGAATAAATGGAGGGACCATAAAGGACCAGTGTAACCCACAATGCCAAAAGGTAGTGAAGCAATATCAAACTCTTGAGAGAATCAAAGTGTGACCCAAGAATTTTATATGCTATCGTTTTTCCCTTCAACAGATATTTCCAAGTATGCAAAAGTTCAAGAAATGTAACATTTATGACTGCCTCTTTTTAAAAAACTAGTAAATGAGAAAATGTAGACAACCAAGTGATTATATCAAAACAAATAACTCAGGAATAAAGAATTCCTGGGTGTTACATATAACAGCCAGTGGTCATCATAACAAGTGTTCTCCTTAATACCCATAAACCATTTAGCCCACCCCTCACCCATCTCCCTGCATCAACCCTCAGTTTGTTATATATCATTAAATAGTCTCTTATGGTTTGTTTCCCTCTCTCTTTTTTCCCCTTCCCATATGTTCACCTGTTTTGTTTCTTAAATTCCACATATAAGTGAAATCATATGGTGTTTGTTTTCTCTGACTTATTTCACGTAGTATAATACACTCTAGCTCCATCCACATCATTGAAAATGGCAAGATTTCATTCTTTTTGATGACTGAGTAATATTCCATTGTATATATATGCCACTTCTTCTCTATTCATTCATACATTGATGGACATTTGAGCTTTTCTATAGATTAGCTATTGTTGATACTGCTCTTATAAACATCAAGATGCACATACCCCTTCAAATTTGTATTTTTGAATCCTTTGGGTAAATACCTAGTAGTGCAATTGCTTGATTGCAGGGTAGTTCTAGTTTTAACATTTTGAGGAACTTCCATACTGTTTTCCAGAGTGGCTACAACAGTTTGCATTCCCACCAACAGTGTAAGGTTTCCCTTTCTCTGCATCCTTGCCAACATCTGTTGTTTCCTGTGTTGTTAATTTTAGCCATTCATTGAATTCATTTAAACATAGAACCAAGACCAAACGTAAAGAATTCTGGGGTGGAGGGTGTGGAAAACAGAAGGTAAAAATAATAAAATAACTAACAAAAATCAGAAAATGGTAGGGAAAGTGCAAGGGGTCTCATTTTATCATGTTTCATAACAATAACACATTTCTTCACATTTATAATAATAGTTTATTATGTACCAAGCACTATACCAAATATTTTATACATATTAACACTTATTACAACAACTCAATGAAGTAGCTACTTGTTAATCCCTATTCTGGAAATAAGAAAACTGAAGCATGTAGATATTAAATAATTTGACCAGCTAATAGCTAGTTAAGTGGCAGAACTGATTTGAACCAAAGCAAGCTATCTACAGAACCCATGCTCTTAACCAACTACCCAAGGAATCAGTCAACACTATCAAAAATTTAAACATGGTAATAAAAATATAGTGACCACAACTTCTTTATATTTTTCAAATCGTTGATCTTAACTTTAAAATAGTTTTTCAGAAACTTCTATTTTTTGAGAGAGAAGAAACATTGATCTGAAGTATATCAATTCCTTTCACTTTGATTTATTTTTCTTTTGTTCAAACAATTAAAAAAATCTCATACTTTTTAAAAATAGCATGTATATTACTTCCATTTAACTTTTGTATTCATTTATTAATCCTATATAATAAAATTGATGCCCATAATAATGTTCATTAATCTTAGCAGCTAATGCTTATGAAGTGTTTACTATCTCCCAAGTAACAGAATAAGCACTTTAAATGGTTATCTCACTAAATTAGCACAAGAATCTCATAAATAGGTACTATATTTATCCGTCTTTATTCCGATAAGGAAAATGAGACCCAATAATGGCTATCCCTGGTTAGTGCTGATTTGGAAAGATTTTTTTCCCCCTTTGCTGGGTTTTTCTATATTACTTGCATATTTTTTAATGGGTATGTATCTTTTTCATAAAAATGTAAAAACTATTATAAAAGTACATTTTTAAATAAGTAACTGAAGATTCCCCAGGGCTTAATCTTGAGTCTTTTTCTCTTTCTATTCTGCACTTTTTCTCTATACCATGTCATCAACTGCCATAGTTTTGAATACCATCTAGTCAAAAGGCTTGCAAATCTACAGGCATAACCTCAGATATATTGTGAGTTAAGTTCCAGATCACTTCAATAAAGTGAAAATCACAATAAAGTGAATCAAATGAGATTTTTTTGTTTCTCAGGGCATATAAAAGCTATGTATACACTATGCTGTAGTCTATTAAGTGTGCAATAGCATTATGTCTAAAAAATGTACATACCTTAATTAAAAAGTACTTCATTGCTAAAAAATGCTAACCATCATCTGAGCTTTCAGTGATCATAATCAGTAATCACAGATGACCATAAAAAATATAATAATGAAAAGTTTTTCAGTATTATGAGAATTACCAAATGTGACAGACACAAAGTGAGCAAATGCTATTGAAAAAACGTGGCACCAACAGACTTGATCAATTCAGGGTTGCCACAAAACTTCAATTTGTAAAAAATGCAATATCTGTGAAGCTCAGTAAAGCAAAGTACAATAAAATTAAGTATACCTGTATATTTCCACTCCAGGTCCTATCTTCTGACCTCCAAACACATATACCCAACTGCCAACTAGACATCTTTTGTATGCTTCATACATACCTCAAATTCAACATGTCCTAAGCCATACTCATTACCCCAAACTGGTCCTCCTCCATGTTTCCTAATCCCAGTGAATGGCACCACACTCCACCCAAATTCACAAACAAAAAAAATACATGAATCATTTTTTATTCCTCCTTTTTTCTCACCTTGTATATCCAATCTATCACCGAGTATGTGCTACTTCTAAAATATACCCCGAATCTGTCTACCACCTCTATTATCACTTCCTTGGTCCAGGCTACCATCATCTCTTGCAATTACCTCCTAACTGATGAACCTTTTAAAATTCTTGTCTCCTCACAATTGATTCTTCTCATAGCAGCCAGAGAGATGCTAATAAATGAAAAAGGAATTGTGTGTCTCTCTTGCTTAAAACCCCTCAATGAATTTCCATTAGAATAAACTTCAAATCCTGTGGCAGAAACTGTGAGTTACCTGCCCAATATGTTTCCTCATTCTATAACAAACTCAGCATTTTGTTAGGAGTAGTAATAGGCTGAGTTGAAAATAAAACCTCCCTAGACACCAGTATAGAGAACCCAGTTCTAGGCAATAAGATAAGCAGAAATCTACAATATAGGGATTCCAGGAAAACTCCTATTTTCCTGATGGAAAGAGATAGATTCACCTGTCATATGTCTTTTGCCTTTTACATTATTTTCTTTTTCCTGACTGGGAGTGAAATAGTCATCTCGGAAGCATGAAGAAGGAAGCGATGGTCAAAGGATCACAGAAAAAAAATATGGAAGCTTGGGTCCTAGAACTTGTACAAGCCCTGGCTGGACTGCTGACACTGAGGTTGTTACCTCAGAAAAATAAACTTATTGTGTTAAGCCACCACAGCTTGGTTTCTTTTACATGCAGCCAAAAACAATCCTAATAGACACAATCTTGTATGGGATGGTCCTTTCCCACCTCGTCAGCCTTATCTTAAACAACTCTCTTCCTCATTCACTGTACTACAGTCACACTGACTTTCCTTTTACTCTTCAAATACAAGATCTCTTCTGCTTCAGGGTATTTCCATGTGCTGTTCCCTCTGCCTGGGATAATCTTTTCTTCACTCTTCATCAGCTAACATCTACTCATTATTCAGGTCTGAGTTTAAGATATATTTCAGCATGGACTTCCGTGACACCCCCAATTCAAATTAGGTGATTTCATAGTACCCTGAACTTTTCTTTCTTACCATGATTCATAATTTATATTTTTTCTTTATTTACAGGATACAGAATATTTTCCTTTTAGTTTAGCTTTTGGCTCCCCAGCTAGACTCTGAGCTCTATAATGTCAAGGGCTGTGTTTCTCTTGTCCACTAATAAATAAATATCTAGCCCCTATAACAGTGATAATGTGTGATAATAATCACATAGAGGGCACTGAATAAACAGTGCTAATAAATGACCAATCTACTGAAATTCCATGTGCTTCGTGCAATTTTCTTTGCACTCCTGAATCAAAAGTGATCACACACACACACACACACACACCGGCTATGCTTCCAAGGCATATTGCTTTGACCTCAATTTTAATTAAATACTTTTTAACAAATATGGCACATTTTAAAATATCTCAAAGTCTGCTCAGGAGAAAAACACATATAAATGGATTATAATGCAGTATAATAAGTGCAACATTTAAAGTGGTAAGCAAGATACCAAACAAACAAACAAACAAAGAAGGGAAATCTAAGCAAAGAGTATAGTGTGTGCAAATGCCCTGCAGTGTGAAAAAGTGCAGGGTCTCAGTATCAATAAAAGGTAAAGTATAAGGAAGGTATTTGAGGCATAATGTCACATTGGGGAGGGGGAAATAATCTAAAATAGTAAACATAAGTTTCTTATGACTTTCTCTGTTTCTCCAAGCTTGGCGAAAAATTGTAAAACAAATGGAATCATGACTTAAATTTCATTAATTACAGAATCAATGTCATGCGAAATTATGCCTGCAACAATTAGAAAATTATTTTTCTTTGAGACATTAAAACATGGATGAAGTCACATGAACATGCTTCATGGCCCTGCCCAGCTGAGACCCCTGGTTGGCTCCATCTCTATGAAAGAAATTGTCTAAAATCGAAGCTGGAGTATGGAACCACAAAAGACCCCAAATAGCCAAAGTAATACTGAAGAAGAAGACCAAAGCGGGAGGCATTACAATCCCAAACATTAGCCTCTACTACAAAGCTGTCATCATCAAGACAGCATGGTATTGGCACAGAAACAGACACATCGACCAATGGAAAAGAATAGAGACTCCAGAATTG
Organism: Panthera uncia; assembly: GCF_023721935.1. Taxonomy (NCBI): domain Eukaryota; kingdom Metazoa; phylum Chordata; class Mammalia; order Carnivora; family Felidae; genus Panthera; species Panthera uncia. The sequence continues at coordinate 77,344,518 of NC_064817.1, forward strand.
GACCCACAGAAGTATGGCCAACTAATCTTTGACAAAGCAGGAAAGAATATCCAATGGAAAAAAGACAGTCTCTTCAACAAATGGTGCTGGGAGAATTGGACAGCAACATGCAGAAGGATGAAACTAGACCACTTTCTTACACCATTCACAAAAATAAACTCAAAATGGATAAAGGACCTGAATGTGAGACAGGAAACCATCAAAACCTTAGAGGAGAAAGCAGGAAAAAAACCTCTCTGACCTCAGCTGCAGCAATTTCTTACTTGACACATCTCCAAAGGCAAGGGAATTAAAAGCAAAAATGAACTATTGGGACCTCATGAAGATAAAACTCTTCTACACTGCAAAGGAAACAACCAACAAAACTAAAAGGCAACCAACAGAATGGGAAAGATATTTGCAAATGACATATGAGACAAAGGGCTAGTATCCAAAATCTATAAATAACTCACCAAACTCCACACCAGAGAAACAAATAATCCAGTGAAGAAATGGACACAAGACATGAATAGACACTTCTCTAAAGAAGACATCCAGATGGGCAACAGGCATATGAAAAGATGCTCAACGTCACTCCTCATCAGGGAAATAAAAATCAAAACCACATGTAAGATACCACCTCACGCCAGTCAGAGTGGCCAAAATGAACAAATCAGACTATAGATGCTGGAGAGGATGTGGAGAAACGGGAACCCTCTTGCACTGTTGGTGGGAATGCAAACTGGTGCAGCCACTCTGGAAAACAGTGTGGAGGTTCCTCAAAAAATTAAAAATAGACCTACCCTGTGACCCAGCAGTAGCACTGCTAGGAATTAACCCAAGGGATACAGGAGTACTGATGCATAAGGGCACTTGAACCCCAATGTTTATAGCAGCACTTTCTACAATAGCCATATTGTGGAAAGAGCCTAAATGTCCATCAACTGATGAATGGATAAAGAAATTGTGGTTTATATACACAATGGAGTACTACGTGGCAATGAGAAAGAATGAAACATGGCCCTTTGTAGCAACGTGGATGGAACTGGAGAGTGTTATGCTAAGTGAAATAAGCCATACAGAGAAAGACAGATACCATATGTTTTCACTCTTATGTGGATCCTGAGAAACTTAACAGAAGACCATGGGGGAGGGGAAGGGAAAAAAAAAAGAGGTTAGAGTGGGAGAGAGCCAAAGCATAAGAGACTCTTAAAAACTGAGAAGAAACTGAGGGTTGATAGGGGGTGGGAGGGAGGGGGCAGGTAGGTGATGGGTCTTGAGGAGGGCACCTTTTGGGATGAGCACTGGGTGTTCTATGGAAACCAATTTGACAATAAATTTCATATTAAATAAATAAATAAATAAATAAAACCATCATAATGCAACCAAAAAAAAAAGACATTAGAGGTAATGCTTGGTATCATACTTTTTCATTAAGTTTACTAGGGTGAGGGGCGCCTGGGTGGCTCAGTCGGTTGAGCGTCCGACTTCGGCTCAGGTCATGATCTCACGGTCCGTGGGTTCCAGCCCCGCGTCGGGCTCTGTGCTGACAGCTCGGAGCCTGGAGCCTGCTTCGGATTCTGTGTCTCCCTCTCTCTCTGCCCCTCCCCTGCTCATGCTCTGTCTCTCTCTCTCTCTCAAAAAAAAATAAACATTCAAAAAAAAAGTTTACTAGGGTGAAATATCGCTGTTGTATAAGATTTGATGATACTATTGCTATTGATTGAAATCTGAGTTATAAATGATACCTGATTAAAAACCATTCAAAAGGAAAAATAAAAAATAAAAATTAATTAATTAAGTAAATAAATAAAAGCTGGAGAGATAAGCAGAGTCCAGACCATGAAGTCCCTATGATGTCACCATAAGTAGCTTTGATATTAATTATAGATAATGAATATACAGGAAAGGATTTTAAGCAGGGGAAAGAGTATCCTCAGATTTGAGTCTTAGAAAGATCACCTTGAAGGCAATGGATTGGAGGCAAAGAAACCAGTTAGGATTCTAATGCAACAGTAAAAGTATAAGAACGTCAACTAAGTGGCAATTGTGGATGGAGGCAATAGAACTGGAGAGATAATTCAAAGGCAAAATTGACTGGATTTAATAGCTGATTAAGCATGGGGGTGAACAAGAAAACAAAACTAAGGATCACTTGGACTAATTATTGTGTCATTCAGTGAGGAAGGTAATACAGAAAGAAGAGTATGTTTGGAAGGGGAGATAATTACTTCAGTTTGGGACATGTAATATTAGGGGTGCCTATGAAATATCCAAGTGAAGAGTTCCAACAGGTTAGATAAGACACATCTTATTGGTTAGAGATATGGATTTGGGACCTCTCAAAGACCTAGACTAAAGTTTTAATGGTCAACATAGAGAGGAAAGAATGGCTTTGAAGGATGTAAGAATTTAGAATCCATAAGATTTCGTGACTGATTAAATCAAGGGAATGTGAAAAAGAGAAGGGAGTCTAGGACAAACCTCAGTTTTCTGGTTTTGGAGCCAGGGTGGGTGATGGTTCCACGGTTCCGGGATGAATTGTGCCCTCCACGCTACCAAACTCATATGTTGAAGCCCTAATACCCATTATCTTAGAATGTAACTGTATTTGGAGATAGGGCTTCTAAAGAGGTAATTAAGGAAAAATACGGTTATATGCATTGGCTGTAGCCCAATATGACTGTTGTCTTCATAAGAAGAGATTAGAACACAGACATGCATACAGTGAGAATGCCATGTGAATATGAAGAAGTCCATCTGCAAAGCAAGGAGAGAGGCCTCAGAAGAAAGCAAGTCTTCTGACACCTTGCTCTTGGATTTTTAGCTTCTAGAGCTGTAAGAATATAAATTTCTGTTGTTTACACCACCCAGTCTATGGTACTTTGTTATAGCAGCTCTATAAAACTAATACAGCCACCAACCAAGATTAAGAATATGGGGGGCAGGGAGGGGCACCTGGGTGGCTCAGTCAGTTAAGCGTCAGACTTCAGCTCAGGTCATGATTTCACTTTTAGTGGGTTCGAGCCCCGCATCAGGCTCTGTGCTGACAGCTCAGAGCCTGGAGCCTGCTTTGGAATCTGTTTCGCCCTTTTTCTCTGTCCCTCCCCTACTTGTGTTCTGTCTGTCTGTCTGTCTCTCTCTCTCTCAAAAATAAATAAACATTAAAAATTTTTAAAAAAGAATATAGGGGGCATGGAATAGGTTGGGAGAAGAAGGTGTCAAAAGAAGAAGAGTTTTATGTGGGACACATTGCGTTTGAGGTTTCTGAGGTATATCCAGGTAGAGATACTCAAATGGTTTTGAAATTCATGAGATAAAAAGTGGTTATAGATACAGATTTGGAAATCATTGATATGCAGCTGATACTTTATAGGAGTGGGTGAGATCATACAAGAAGTGTATGTAGATTAAGAAGATCATCAAGGATAGAACCACAAAGAATATCAACATTAAGGAACAGACTGAGGAAGAAGATTTAGAAAAGGAAAATAATCAGAGAGCTAGGATGAAGAGAGAAAAGTTATAAGTAATCTTTTAACCCTGTTTTTAATTAAAATTAGTTGATAACATATTGGTCTCTGTCCTCGAAGAACTTTATCATAGTGGCAGAGGCAGTATCTTATTCATTTCTGAATTTCCAACACCAAGTACAGTGCCTGACATTTAATATTCCTGCAATAAATATTTGTTAAATCACATGGAATTGAAATCAGGACTTAATTCCTTTTTTTGTTTTGTTTGCTTATTTCTGGAGTGTGCAGCATGTGTTGCCACTGATATTTTAAGTTTGTAGTGAAAAATCATTTCAATGTGTCCTAGGCTTGGTCCCATTCCAAACCAACCCCCAGGACAATAGTTTTCATTATAGCCTTCTGTCTTTGCCAATCAGGATGGAATTCTGTGCACAGAAGTTATATACATATATGGGTATATCTATGTAACAAATCACAGCACAGGAGCCCCCTGGGTTACCTCAGGCTCTGGTATGACATATTTGAGCCATATAAATTCAGCTTCTCCTCTGGCATCTGTTAGCTGACTCACTTGCAACTCCACCTCAGCAGTGGTCTCTCAGTCCTCTCAAAGCAGGAAAAGAGTACTGTGCACTGAGAGAGCATGGCAAAGAATCCTCCAGAGAACTGTGAGGACTGTCACATTCTAAATGTAAGTTGATTCATATTTTTTCCCTTTTGAGCAGAAGCATGGTTTCACAGATTTATTATATCGCAATGTGAACATTAAAAAGAGAAATCAAAGGTGATTTTGAATTATGGCTTGCTATTTTAAGAGCTATTGTGTATTGTTTTATTCTTTTAGGCAGAAGCTTTTAAATCCAAGAAGATATGTAAATCACTTAAGATTTGTGGATTGGTGTTTGGTATCCTGGCCCTAACTCTAATTGTCCTATTTTGGGGGGGCAAACACTTCTGGCCGGAGACACCCAAAAAAGTAAGTAAATGCACATATTATCTAATGCTTCTGTTTTGAGTTTGATTGAATTTAATTAGTGCTTGACATGTATATTACTCTGAAAATGAAAATCGTTAAGTCCCTTTTGCATATATTTTCTGGTTTTATGAAGAACTGAATCAAGATTTTGCTTTCTTTCATTTGTGTAATTATTTTGGTAAAGGAAAGTTTGTTTTCTCCATTTCAGTTAATAATGATAAGAGTAGAATTAGCCATTCTTTTATAATGCTTGGGTTTAAGAAGTTAAGACTCCTACTAGAAGCAAATTTTTTACTGTAAGAAAAAATATTTTTCATCTCCCTTTCAATTATCTGGGCAGAAGTTGATAGAAAAGTAACATACAACCACATAAAAAGAAATCACCAGAAATGGCAGCAAAGGATTTTCAGGGATTATGTTTCTGACTTAATGTATCTGTTCTGAGGTCAGGCAGCAAATACCTTTTCAGAAGAAGCAATTCTCATACCTGACTTCACATGTATTTATGACTTAAAAAAAAACAGCGCTTTTCTGGTCCTCACTAGCCATAATTGTCACTGACCCATGAGATAGTAATGCCACAAGGTAGAAACAAGGGACACCAAGTCATTAATCACAGGTATCTCAGAAAACTTCTGATATTAGGGTAATTTGGTAAACCTAACTGGCCATTGTCATTGATATTTGTGTACCTTAGTGTTATTGTTATACCCAGACTCACACACAATAGGCAAATTTAGATGTGACCCAAAGAAAGTGGTTCCTTCATGCTAACCATTTCCATTTAAGAGAGAATTAATAAATGTACAAGCTACAAGGTGTGAAGATGGTTTTATGTCTTTGCCACATTTTTCTCTCTGCATGTGGGTTGTTGTTACTGTTGCTATTAATTTGTTATCATGAGATCATAATTTTTATTTGATAACAAATGTAGGAAGAGAAAGGCACATATCCAGGAGGGGGGATGAAAGATAAGAAGAAAATGGGTTTACATAGACTACTGGGAGCCAAAGGAGTGATAAGAACAGAGAGGAAAGAGTATGGATTGATTAAAAAAAAAGGAGAGGCAGTGGGGAGAAAATAGAAAATTAACTGCACAAGTGTCCAAAAGAAAACAGAGAAATAAGGCATAGCTACCCTTGGATTCTTCACCTTTACTGTCATATCCACTTTCATCTAGTCCTAGAGTCTACCTTATCAAGTTTAAGTAAGAGGGAGAATGAAAAGCAAACCAGTCCATCTTTGTCTGCTTTTTTATTTGCACCTTGTTCCAGAATGGATTTCAGGCATCACCCAATGGTTATAGTTAGCCATTTCTCTCATTCTCTCTCTCTCTCTCTGTCTCTCTCTCTCTGTCTCTCTCTCTCTGTCTCATCTCATCTCATCTCTTGCACTGTGCCCTGCTTCTGAACTACTTTCTGTTCACATATCTTTCTAGAGAAGCCACCTATATTCAGGCTGTCAAGGTGGGCAAAGAAATAGAGATCAGGAAGGAAACAGAAAATGAGTAAGAGCGCCAAAATGCATTCCATTCCCATTCTGTTACCATTTAGCTAATTCTCTAGGTGATGTGTTGCCTCACATATTGAATATAGGGTCCTTTTGACAATTATGGGTGAGTTAGAGGACAATAAACCCTTTTGTTCTCCATGGCCATAATGTACTTAACTGAGTGTGGTAGGTAGCTAGCCCTTTTGACCACCTGTACAAGCTTGATTAAACAGTGGGTCAGATGGCCTTTTTTGTGACTGTTGATACTGCAAATGCTATTTTGAAAGAGTTTATGTGTTTTTCTAAACATTCAATGTTATTTGCCTCAGTACTATAAATGACAAGTGGGACCTTGCTTTTATCTTGCAAGGTGTCAAACTCGCTAACAGGGCCCATGGTTCCCTCTACTTTCATATCATATCATCTTTGTTTCTCACTTCAGTTCTCTTCTTAATGCATTATAAGGAGCAATCCTGTGATTCCTCAAACCAAAACTAAAACCTAGTCAGTGCATGCACAGAAGAGGTCAAGTATGCTATGAAATAAAGTTTACTAAGAATCAAATCTCTCATGAAGTAATCCATCTTGGGATGTACTTTTCAGCAAAGGGTTCTCAGAAATGAACAAAATTATTGTGAGGTAATCTGGTAAAAGACAATATGTGTCCCCTGGGTCAAGTTTTCCCACCATGAACAAAGGTTATTCTCCATTCCAAAGGGGCACGGTAATTTGTTGTCTTTGATATTTAAGTCCTGGCCTTCACCACAATACCCAGCTGGGTCTGTTGCAAACTCAGGAACCAGCTGGAGATGTGGATGCTTCACTCAGTCCACCACTACCTTTAATTCCCAAAGAGCCCAAGAAACCATCTATGTTTCCAATAGCTGAGACTGACAATAAGCCTGCCTCAGAGCTGACTTATGAATCCTAGGAAGGAAAAAGAAGTCAGATTAGTCTTGGAAGATTTGCAAGGGAAAAGGATCCAGGCACCTTGCGCAAAGACTCTCCCCTTAAGAATATGGCTTAACAAGAAATGTGGGGCACCTGGGTGGCTCAGTCAGTTGAGCTTCTGACTTCGGCTCAGGTCATGGTCTTGTGGTTTGTGGGTTCAGGCCCTGCATCAGGTTCTGTGCTAACAGCTCAGAGCCTGGAGACTCCTTCGGATTCTGTGTGTGTCTCTCTCCCCACCACCCCCCGGCCCCCGCTCATTCTCTGCCTCCCTCTGTCTCTCAAAAATAAATGTTAATTTTTTTTAAAAAAAAGAGTATGGTTTAGCAAGAAACAAAAGTTAAATTAAAACCCAGGTTCTTCTGGGCTTTCCTTTACAAGCCTATGGGACCTGTGGGAACCCGTGGAGACAATTGTTGATGTTGCTGTGCTTATGGATGGACTGATTTTTTTTGTTGTTCTCCTGGGGCTTCCTCCAAGCTCTTAGTGTTTGCTCCTTCAGCCTCCATCATAGCTTCTCTTTATTTTGTTTTTCTTTTTTTTTTTTTGACATCTGTTTATAATAAACAGTGTTTATTTAACATCTCACATCTGGTATTGACATTTCCATGCCAGTAAGTCCTCCTCCTCCTTCCATTACCTCCCACCTTGATGTGTACAAAAGACCCAGATTCTTGATCCCAAAGTGAGAGTAAGCCATGCTTGATTCTCTCTCCTCACACACCCCAGGCATGAGCACATGCGCATGCATGCATGTGCAAATGCATACACACACTTACACTCCAGAAAGAGAAAAGCATCAAAATGAAGTGAAATGAATGGGACTAACCCTAGGGGAACAGCTGCACTCCCTTACAGGCTCCAGGCCCCTAACCCACAACCACATATAGGAGCCACTTGAGCTGAACGAAAGCCAGACCATCAAATGCTTGTATTCAGCTTTCTCAGCCAAACAGAAGGTACCTATTCAGTCCCAGAGATTTTGAGAGTGCATCACAATGAAGCTCCACTTCTAGGCAGTGACTGCCCAGGGATCTTTGAAGCCAATACCCTAGAGAAACATTCTTCCTTTAAAGTTCCCTGCATTACACATTTAACTTGAAGCAATTAGAAGCCAACTCCCCAGCTAATTCATCCAACATGGAGAAAGCAAGTCATAAAAATCCCAGCCCTTATACCAACAATCTATAGATGTAGCACAAACCTTGTAACCTATCCACTCCAATCCTTTGTAAAATGAGGCAAAAGGATAATAAATTAAATAAATGAAATTCTGCCCTTCCTACCATATCCAGGAACTACCCGGTGCCCTTCCTACCATATCCAGGAACTACCCGGTGACTTTAGGACTCTTTAGAAACCGTAAATCCTAAGGCCCACACAGCACTCAAGATTACTGGGGGTATCCTCACAACTCCTCCATACTATCAGTATGAGAAGAGAAGTGGTAAGGATATGTGGGCATCCTGCCCTCTCCCCACCTCAACTGCAAATAATCATTAAGACAGCATCACCCAGGATTGCCAGCTCAATATCATCATATGCTGAAAATCCTTTGTTCGGAAAAAGCACTTCCTTGCTAAGTCTGGATCTAGCTTTCCTGTGCCTATTTCTCTAATACTAGCATTGGCCAGAGACCCATCTTCTTCTTCTTCAACTCCTCTTCTAGGCACACAAAGAATAAAACTGTTTCCTGAGTTCTCTGGGCTTTCCTACACAACAGTTTGGTGGGTAAAATGTGGGTCTGGAGAAGCATTCATACTCTCAAGGAAAAAGTTGGAGTTGTAGCTGGAATCTCTTTAGCAGAGGGACTGAGCTTCACCAGATGGTGCCACACTGGCATTTTAAAAAAGAAGGCTTCTCTTCATTTTATTTTCCTCCCAAACCATTCCAGAAGGAAAGTCCACCCTTATACAGGCAGCAGCTCTCACTGGGCCAGTTCTTGCTGTAGGTTATTAAGAGGTAATACCAATTATGTAGATGAGAACTCTGGCTACTAATGGGCACATTCTGATTTAGTCCCTCCATTCTACAAGGCAGCATTTGCTGAGCAACTTACATGGCACCAACAAGGAAAACCTGGCTCCTCAGAGGGAACTGTCTTTTAGAGGCTGAGAGTGGGACTGGAGCTGTATAGGGAAAGTAGCCCAGGTGATCAACAGGTAATAGCATAGTAGCAGTCCAATCATCAACCTGACAGGTATTAGTCCAAATCTGAGCAAAAGTAATTTTGTCAACTATTCAACATTGCATCTGGCAAGGAGTGGGAGATAAAGATGGGAACTGAACTTCCAGAGAAATTTGGTGACTTGCTCAAGGTCACACAGCTTTTAAGTGGCAGAGTTGAGGCTAGGACTAGAACCTGGTCTAAAGATTCTTTCTACTATTCTTAAGATGCATATAAGAATGAGGGGTGGTTGGGATAGTGGGTATGGGAAAACTTCCCAGCCAACATGAGTCTGTAGATGAAAGAAATGTTTTTTTTTTCTCGTTGAAAAAGAGGAATGTCTGTGCTGCTTATGCCAATTTTTTTCAGGGCTGAGAGCTGGTGATTGAAGATGCAGAAGTCCAACTTTGCATAAGAAACAATCTGTCTGCTCTGTGTTGGTAAAGAAATACCCAGAGGCCCTTTAATTCCCACAGGCTAGGTTGGTAATTAAATGGTACAATGCATTCCCTTCCCTTCCTTCCAGCCTAACACCTGATAACCAGCTATTCTGAGCATGTATTTCACCTTTGGAGAGTGTACCTCATAAACAGTAAAGGATTAAGGTGGAGAGAAGAGCAGCTAGATTAATCACAGGCTTTAAGAAACAAACCTAAGCCAAATGTCCTCAAATCCCTTTCAGGAAAGGCTAAAGGCACTTGCCCCCAAAATCGATTCGTCACACTGGGGTCTGAGGCAACAGTATTTTTTTTATAAAAACTAATCTCAGAGATTGCCACAAACTGAGGCAAGAAATGGAAGACTGTGAAAGGGGGAAGTTAGGGCTCATTTGTACCTGAGTGGAGGATTTAACTGGAATGAGGAAAGAATTCCTGGCCAGGGAAGAGAAATGAGTTTGGTTTTGCTCCATGTTTTCTCAGTGTGGTCTTCTTACATCTCTCACCACCTGAACTTAACCACATATCTATTTCATTTCACTTCTGAGTCATATCCCACTCCATAGGCTTCCCTGTCCCACTCCAGTGTCCTTATAGTTAAGATGACACCTATGTGTGGGTAGAACAGGAACCTATCAGAGTGGTGCTGGAAGGATGCCCTTGCCTCTCAAATATCTCCTATTCCTGGTGTCATTGTGCTTAAAATCCATCATTAGTAATTCATTCTTTTGACTTAAGTATTTCACTCCACTTTTTAAAGAGATAAATACCAATCACGGTCATCTTAGTGTGAAATCATTTGTCAAATTGATTTTTTCTTTGACATAAGGGACCTGAAGCACCATGAGATTCTTTGATGTCTAGACAGGAAACAAAGGGATAGAGGAAGATGGGAAGAAGGGGAAGGACTAAGAGAGTACAAAGGAAACAGGATATGAAAAGAACAGAAAAGGGAACATAGAAACACCAATAATTAACTTTCCCTATTTGCCAATTTGACAGTAGTGTCGTCCTCATCACAGTCTGTCCTTGCTCTGTCCTTCCTGAAGTAAAGCTGAGTTGGGGACAGTGTGAGATGAGCTACTGAGCACCCAGTCATATGTTTCTCAGGCCAGTCATCCTGTCTCTGCTATAGTTAGTGCCTGGAAAGGACAAAACCATTTGGTCCTTTATCTCCAGAAAGACCTTCAGCCCCTGAGCCGTTGAGCTTAGTAGAGAGAAAAGTACTTCTGAGGCCAAAGGCATGAGCTCAGTCTCCTTATGGGCCAGTGGCACTTGCATAGCCATTTCCCAGGCAATGTGCTCCATAGGGACCTGGGCGAGACAGTATGTCTGGATTTGCTCAAACCCATCCCCAAACAGTCCAAAGTGGGCCACCAGCATCATCTCCCTAGACAAGGACAGTCTGTTCCAAAAGGATACCTCCGATAGTAGAATTCCATCTGGGTGAATATATAGCTTCCCACCCCCACCCCTTATCCAGGATTCACACATAAATGAAGTCATTCTGATCCCACTCCATTTAGCAGCCTATCATTGCTAAAAATAAGCTAATAATCTGGTTAATGAATGTGATCAGAATGGACCCCTTCTCTCCCACCAAATCAAACCAAACCAAAGAAAAACCCAAAAAACCTCTTTGAAGGAATGTTGAAAGTAATCAAGATCTGCTGAGCTTGGCAGTTTCCAATAGTTTTCATCTAGCAAGGTGTCCAAGTGAAGTGCATTGCCAACAGTGCAGGAAAAGTCATTCCACAGAAGTACACTGAAATTCTAAATGTCACCGGTATGGTTCCATAGTCTTCTACCAATGATTGAAAATACAGCCTGTATTTTTTTCTTTTGCCCAGGTAGGCAGCATTCCAACATCCCCTAGTCTCTAACCTCATTTTTCCATGCAATAATCCATCAGTGGTGCTGCTCATAAAACAAACACCCCACCCCACCCCCAATGACTAGTAGTGTCGACATTTGTCTCAACAATGTATAGTATTTGTAAAGAAATTCCCTCCCATTAGGAGATCTGACAAGACTGAATCTGAAGTAGATGCCTCTGTCCTCTACTTAAGTCAGGCCTACTTAGAGTTCAATTTCTTGCCATAGGTAGACATTTCTCAAGCTGGCTGCAGAGCTGAAATTGAGGAAATATTTATAACTAAAAGCAAATAACAAGCCTAAAGGAATTTGTTTGCTACCTGTCACAAACCAGACCAGAATTCCTGAGTTAACTCTGCAGTTGCTGGAAGGTTGTAAATACCATTTTCCTTCCCATTTTAAAGTATGGTGTCTTAAAAGACCTTGCCAATGTTTAAAATCTCTTTATGAAGCTGAGAATTTGTCCCTGGTGGGAAAAACGTATGCTGTATAGTTAATACTTAATTTAGTATACCCAGTACTTAAATACTGACCCTGTCCAAGGCACTGCAGAGCTACAAAGAAGTGAATGACATTATTGCTTCCTATTCAGCAGCTACAAAGACTTTTAACACTTGAAGCAACATTGTTTCTACAAACCCTTCCAACTTGTTTTTCTACTTGAGCTAGGGAGAATTTGACCAGGTTAAACTAACATTCAGTCACAGACACCTGCAGACATTAAAAAGCATCCCGACCCAGTATAAGCTCTAAAAGGCCTTCTGTCACTGGAAGCCATATCATTAGAAAGCAACATTGGCTCTATAAATGAGTTGTTTTAGGGGGATTTTCATTTACCAAATGTTTTTTGTAAGGAAAACTAAGTAGAAAAAACTTGATAGCAGGAAGCATCCTAACAACAAGAATAAGAGATTTCCACCTGGCACCATCAGGTCTGGCTTGGCTTGTGACAGGTAGCAAATTACTTTAGGTTTGTTATTTGCTTCTAGCTACAAATATGTCATCAGTTATGGGTAATGGGCTTGCTCCTAAACTGGGACACTTGATGGGACTGGTCCTCTTGGTCCTAAGAAAAAATTACCTCTTGTAGAGGTAATTTCTCTCTTGTAGAGAGAATCTGGAGTTTTGCTTCAACCACTCAGGAACAACCTGATAAAGAAGACTTTTCAAGGCACTATTCTTGTATGATACTGTATTACTGAGTGCAGGGAACTTGACACAATTGTCGAATTCTATATATATTCAAGTATAATATATTTCTACATATATTCAAGTATAATATACTTGAAGCCAGCTGAATTAGGTTTGGAAAACAAAACTCAGGAATAAACTGAGTGGGTTTGGTTAGCCCATAAAAGAGACAGTCAGAAGGCAATAAATGTATCCTGGAGTCGAAATGGAAGGAAAAGAAGCAGTTGAGGTTAGATAAGAGTATTACCTAATATTGGCGGAGGAGAATGGTCTTCAGATTCTAAAAAAGACCCAAGACTGCTGAGGTAATATTAAAGTCCTGGTTAGATAAGGAGATAAAGAGCAATACCTAAGCATTCTACATGTGTTCAAATCTGTTTCTCAGCCGCTAATGAATTTCATGGGGAGAGGGGGTGAACACTACTTGGAAGGGAAGTGGTAACTTAAAGAAGCAGCAGCGGTTTTACATGATCCCTCTGCTTAACGTAAGGGAAAATACTTTACAGGCTGGTTTGCAAAAATATCATTCACTATTTAATCAAGGCTGCCAAGAAAAAAATGTTGGAATTTTAGTGATTAGTTCAGCAACTTGGGTTGAATACAAAATACTGGCTCTGAAGGGATCCCCATATCAGCTTCAGTGCCAAGAAGCACCTCACTTTAATCTTGAGTCTCAGAGAATTCCCAATGGTAAGCTGCTGAGATGGCACCTCACCACAAAGGCTCCAGAAACAGAAGGTGCCCCAGATATTACCCAATTAAAGTGTCATATGAAGGGACACAGTGAGTATCTTAGAGCTTGTTTTCCTCTGTTCTTCCAGACATATGACATGGAGCACACTTTCTACAGCAATGGAGAGAAGAAGAAGATTTACATGGAAATTGATCCAGTGACCAGAACTGAAATATTCAGAAGTGGAAATGGTACTGATGAAACATTGGAAGTACATGATTTTAAAAATGTAAGTTGGTTACTCCACCCCTCAAGGTTTCCCACTTAAAATATTAGAACATTTGAGTCAAGTTAAAAAATAGCCTTTAGCCTCCACTGAGTTTGTAAAACAAAAGCTTTCCCTTTGAACTCAAATTTTGCCATCCTGGGGCCTTAATAGATCATGGACCTTGTTAACTGTCACAATTTCAGGACGGTCTATTTTTTTGTCTGTTTATAGGGTTACACTGGCATCTACTTTGTAGGTCTTCAAAAATGCTTCATCAAAACTCAGATTAAAGTGATTCCTGAATTTTCTGAACCAGAGGAGGAAATAGATGAGGTAAGTAAGAATATTAATAGTGGTAGGAAAAGCCATCATTTATTGGGTATTAACTATATGCCAGACATTGTACTAAATGCTTTACTCTCATTTGATGCTCACAATGACCCTACAGAGAGGTGCTATTATTATCCCAACTTTCCAATGAGGAAACTGAGTTCAGAACCAAAATGTGACTTTTCCAAGGTCACACAACTAGTGAGGAGCAGATTGGGATCTTGAACTTGGGCCTTTTGAAAAACGAAAGTTCATGCTATTAGGAGCAACACTATACTTTTATACCTGGGTAGCCATTAACATTCTGTACATTTGCTTCTAAACCAAAGATTTCTAGTAAGACGTGTGAGCCAGAGGAACCAAAGCAATACTGCTTAAAGATAAAGTCTTAAAAAGAAAAGTCCCAAGGCCACCTGAGATCCTTGCCGCTTTTATAACACTGTGGCATTCACCTATTTAAAAGATTCCAGTTCATTCACTTTACCATTGTATGCTAGACTCTGCTAATGAAATAATCTGCATTTAACCTCACTAGGAAAGGCAAAAGCAAAGAAGGTAAGAACCGCAGTGTAATAACAAATTCTCTGAAAACATACTGTCAGGCCAGGGTAAGGCAACCTAAGATACTGGTGCAATCACTAAATGGCCCCTGAAAACCTAGTGGGGGGTGGAGGATTATTCACTAAAACACAACTATCATTAAAGCCCTTGAGGCTCTTAATGCTTTCCTGATATTCCGCCTGTAACTACAGTATGTTGCTATCAGTGAAGGAATAAGGGGAACCTTAGCTAAAGCCATATTGTGGCAGCCTATTCCCACTGTAGCCAGAAAAAACCAATTATTTGTTTGGTTTATTTGGTTTTCTTTTAGTGTTTAACTGGCAAATGTAAAATGAAATTATGGCAATGGCACAGTGGCCTCTCTATGTACTGTAAAGACCTCTTTCTTCTTTCTCTCCCCCATTTTTTTCCACTATTTTCCTACATAGCTCTTTCTATTTTAATTCTCATCTACCCATTTATTTTTTTCTTCTCCTTTTCTATTTTTTGGGGAGTGATGTGGGATAGGGAGCCCTTTATCCTTTCCTTTACCCAAGTCTCAGAACTGTCATTGGCTCCCCCAGACATGCCACTGGTCTCCTTATGGTCAGGGAAATTACAGACCCTTGTTACTAGAATTTCCAAGGAAAAAAAGAAACTTTCCCAGAGACAATGCTGTGTTCTCAAGGTCTATGGTAGTGAAAAATTTTGGAGATTAAAAAAAAAAAAAGCATAAATTCAATGCATCTGAGGAACAGAACAACTTCCAGGAGGATATTAGGAATTACTGCCTAATTAGGAATTAGGCAAGGATAAGATGAAGGGAGAGTCAATAGGAGAAAAAGGCAGTACATGTTGCTTTTTTTTTTTTTTACAGAAAATAATGTAAACATTTGAGTAGGGCCAGCCAGCAATAAAACCTTGAACTAATACAACAGGATTTATTTTTCTGAAAAAGATAAAGGTAAAGGCTCATAATGTCTCATTTTGGCCCTAATTTATTCTTCAATTAATTTTGCCAAATCTTTTAAATAACCTAAGTATTTATCTCATGATAGTGAGATTACTTTTATCTTCAATTATATATATTCAGGCTACAGATTTTTTATGAGTTAAGTTTGCAGTTCTGGATGACAAAATCCCTCTTATTCTGTTCTCACCACTGTATCTATGGTTTGCGCATGCTAAACATACAGAGCAGGTATATAAATAGCCCTGATTTTGCTAACAAAGCTGGTCAGCATAACAACCTCATTTTCTACAATCCGTTTCAACACATCCCAAGGTCTTTACAAACTCAAAGTTGAAGAAGCTAAGACTTGAGAGTTTTAAATAACTAGGGAAAAATTATACAAAGCCATATTTCAGAGAACGTATTAATAAAAACACTGAAATCATAAAGCTAGAAAAAAAAACAAAAAAGAAAAGTAAAAGCCTTATTAAGAGTAGGGAAAATGTCGGGGTACCTGGGTGGCTCAGGTGGTTAAGTGTCTGACTCTTAATCTTGGTTCAGGTAATGATCTCACAGTTCATGAGATTGAGCCCTGCATTGGGCTCCACACTGTCAGTGCTGGACCTATTTGAGATTCTCTCTCTCCCTCTCTCTCTGCCCATCCCCCACTCACTCTCTTTACTTCTGTCTTTCTCTCTCTTTCTCTCTCAAAATAAATAAATAAACATTAAAAAAAATTTTGAAGAGTAGGGAGAAATGTCAAGGCCCAAAAGACAAGTGAGTAAGAAAGTAGGTACATAGATCAACTACTTCCAATACAAGAAACTGAAGAGAAGGCAGTGTTCTTGACAATATAAGAAAAGCTACCTAAAGAAAAATACACTGTGAGACAAACTCTAAGCATCTAGAATGAAAGGAGCAAAAGAACAGTAAGGCCAGTGAAGTTACAATCTAAAGACTGGACTGTAACACACAAAAAAAAGACATCTTTTACACTACAACTAGCCACCATTAACAGGCAAATCTTGTAAAACCAAAATAGTAAGGTTGATTGCTATTTAATTGATCTCACCAGTTTGGATTATAGGAGTTTTTTCAGCTTGAGATCAAATCCTGCTTGCAATCTTAGTTGCAAGCCTAAAACAAGGCAAGCACTCACAACATCCATTTAAAAGAGCAAAAACAAATGTAAATCACTCAGGGTTCCAGAAGCCCAATTAAAACATATATGGCCCAGTGGGAGGCCCAGAAAACGATGGATAACCTTCCTAACTGTAAGTGAAATGGTAGCAGAGCAAACTCCTTGTACAGTGAATAGCCTTACTGTTAGACCCAAGAGAGGGATAAATTTTTAACTCTCTCAAAGGCACCTACTGTATACACATACACAGCTAGTTCACAGACAGCGCTGGGATTGGAATTGTTATCCAAACTTAAAATAGAGTGTTTTCCAGTATTCCATAATGTCTCACTCATTTTATTAATTTCTCTGCCTATCCCCACCCTGAACTTCTCTCAGAATGAAGAAATTACCACCACTTTTTTTGAACAGTCTGTGATTTGGGTCCCAGCGGAAAAGCCTATTGAAAACCGAGACTTTCTGAAAAATTCCAAAATTCTGGAAATTTGTAATAATGTGACCATGTATTGGATCAATCCCACTCTAATAGCAGGTATGACCTCCTTCTCCTCCTCCTCTTTCCAAAGTTAGTAACAGGTTAATGTTCCCATCATTTAGAAACTACATTTCTAGGAACACAAATGATCAGCTTATATCTTAGATGAAACTGTATATGCTCACCACCAAGGGAGGAAGGAATTTTTCACAGCCAAGTTATAAATCAGATAAATCAATGCTGACAGGCTTTTAAATATCCCAGCAAAGTTAATGCCACCCTAATGTGACTAGTGATAGCAAAAAACCAATCTGTCTTTCTTTGCACATCTATATTCATTGCAGTTGGGATATCAGACTATTGCTCAAACCACTGTGTACCCAACCCAAGAACAGAAGAGAGGAGCCAAAACAATGTTCTGTTGTCACAAGAATGATTCTCTGTGTTGACTGGTGGCATTCTCCCCAGAAGACAGGACAGTCATTGTAATACAAATTTCTTTGTGGCTGTTTTAGGAATCACTATAAAAGTAATTGAGGGCTAGAGGTCTACAGTAGAAGAGGTCAGCTCTCAACTTCCAATCAGCTCATAGAAAAGGCAAAGGTCTCTGGATGTCTTATTCTTCCCAGCTAATATAGAATTTGACCTCCCTCATTCTAGACAGAATAAATTAGTATTTATTCAAGAGAGACCACCCTTACCAAATGAAGAAGCTATTGGTACTTTTTGGCAGCTTAAAAAAAGAGGCAACTAAAGACAATGTGATATTCTGGATTGGATGCTAAAACTTCTGCTTCAACATTCTTTTTCTAAAAGACATTAATGGAAATGATGATGAAATCTGAATAAAGTCTATAGTTTAGTTAATAGAATTGTATCAATGCTAATTTCTTAGTTTTCATAATTGTACCAAGGTTATGTAAGATGCTAATGTTAGGAGAAACTGGATAAAGGGTATATAGGAACTCTGTACAATCATTGCAACTCTTCTGTAAATGGAGGATTATTCATAAATAGATTTTTTAAAAAAAAAACATTTTAAGACAGGAAAGAGAGGAGAAAGTAGGGGAAGACAGAGGGCACTAAATCAAATCCAGCAATCAAAAAATATTTACTGAGCACTTATCAAAGGTAAAATCATTGTTGGGAGACACTTAAGTCCCCTCTCCTGGTTTTTAAAATTAGGGTGCTAGTAAGGCAAACAGTAAGTATTCAATGCCAAATGAGCAAAGAAGAGATCTGCGTACATGGGAATAGTCAGATTTCTTTGGGGGAAAATCTCTTTATAATTGCAGCTGAAGGAGTTTGGAAAAGTGGTTCATGCTTGCCTAAATGATGGCAGTGACAAGATAATGAAAATCTCTATTCCCAATACCATAACCCCAAAGACTTCTTTTGGGAACCATTTGCAAAGGAGGTGCATCAAAACTTTGTGTTTATTCCCTTAGTTTCAGAATTACAAGACTTTGAGGAGGATGGTGAAGATCTTCACTTTCCTACCAATGAAAAAAAAGGGATTGAACAAAATGAGCAGTGGGTGGTCCCTCAAGTGAAGGTGGAAAAGACCCGCCATGCCAGACAAGCAAGTGAGGGAGAACTTCCAATAAATGACTATGTAAGTTACATTCATGTCACTCTGTTAGAGGGATAGGAAAGAGCCCTCAAAAAACTCACTACCCCTTAGATCAAAGTCATTAAAAGGTGCATGGTCATTGTTTTAACAAAAAATATTTAAGAAACTTGTAATCCCTAAGGGGCTCATTCATAATCAATCTTGATCAATCTTGATCAGACTAAGGAATTTAGTTTCTCACCAGTCCCCAGTTCATGTAGTCTTATAGTCCTTCCCTGCTTGGTGGGCCTTTTCTTAGTGAACCTTACCCTCCAACCATGGTTTATTCTTCTTTCAGACTGAAAATGGAATAGAATTTGACCCCATGCTGGATGAGAGAGGTTATTGTTGTATTTACTGCCGCCGAGGCAACCGCTACTGCCGCCGTGTCTGTGAACCCTTGCTAGGTTACTACCCATATCCATACTGTTACCAAGGAGGGCGGGTTATCTGTCGTGTAATTATGCCTTGCAACTGGTGGGTGGCCCGCATGCTGGGGAGAGTCTAATGGCAAGTTTGAGCTCAAGTGCTTAAACTTCTGGCAGCCAACATATAATAAATGCATGCTATTCAATGAATTTCTGCCTATGAGGCATTTGGCTCCTAGTAGCCAGTACTCCAGAATTACTTGTAGGTAATTTCTCTCTTCATGTTCTAATAAACTTTTACATTATCATCAATGGCCTGATTGCTGTTGAATACACTGGGTAAATGTTTACTAAGAATATTTCCTGCAACTGAAATGGAGTAGATCTGTCTAACATGGATGACAATGATGAAAACTTGCATTGTATCAGGTTTGGGGAGTAGGAAAGGGCAAAGAATAAGGATTCTCAAATATCGTAGTTTACTATGTTGTATTGAGAAAGTAGAAATGAGGGGCTGATGATAAAATGTCCCCATAATTGATGCATAAAAAAAAACTTGTCCTTTTGTGCATAGCCCCAGTGTTTAATTATCTGAGAGACATATTGTGGTCTTGCTCAAGCATCTGTTAAGCTGCTGGATAGGCAGTGAGTCACAGTAGGCCAGCACTAAAATGTTCCAAGTGCTCAGACTCAGCAAAGGAGAAAGCTAACCTAGCAAAAAGGGTCCCAGGCTCTCCTCCTGTAAACAGGAACTCAACTTTGGACACATTCAACATCTATAACCTTCAGTCTGACTTCTTTTTAGATTAGGGTCTGGTTACATAACTTTCCAAGGCAATTGTCTGGAAAGGGGGAATCCATAAATATCATTCACAAAAATAGGCATCATAGCAAATCACCCAGCTGAGGAAACAAATGGGATTTTTCCCCCTCCAAAACCACAAGGAACTAGCAGCATGCCACTTTCTTTTTTTTTTTTTTAATGTTTATTTATTTTTGAGAGAGAGTGTGTGTGTATGTGTGTGTGGGATTGGGCAAGGGGCAGAAAAAATGAGACACAGAATCTGAAGTAGGCTCCAAGCTCTGAGCTGTCAGCACAGAGCCTGACGCAGGGCTCGAACTCACAAACTGTGAGATCATGACCTGAGCTGAAGTCATAGGCTTAACTGACTGAGCCACCCAGGCGCACCTAGAAGTATGCCACTTTCTTAAAGGAAGGGTAAGGCCTAGTTTCTGATCACATGATACTTTGCTTGGGAAAGGGAAAAGGGTCATAAGAGAGAGAAAAAGCAGTGGTTAGAAGATAATATTAACCTTGATGTCCCAGCCAGTTGTAGCTTCAAAATTCCTGTCTACCAATCTGTCACACCTTCTAGTCTCATTTGACTCTAGTCCCTCCATTGCTCAACTCCTAGGTTAATGTGTCATGAGAATATCTGTCTGTCACTTTCCATCAGAAAAGCATTTCCAAAGAGTAAAGTCTTCACCAAGATGCCTGTGGGCCAGGAGTCATTTCCCCCCTTTTAATAGTTGAAGAAGCAAATAGAAACAGATTTGCCCAAGGTTAAGATTAGCCAGTCATTGATAATTAGCATGCATACCATACTTGGATTACAATTTCCACAGAATGAGAGCACAATAAAACATATATAACAATGCAGCATCACTGCTTCCCTAAGCCCAGCCTCCCCATCATAAGAAACGACACCAAAGCAACTCTGACTCTTCACACCAGAGACCTTGTAGTAATTCTAATGTTCCCTGTCCTCCACTCCAGTCTCTCACCAAATACTGCCAGCTTGCTCTCCTAAACCACCCCTCAATTATGCTTATAGTCTCAGCCACAGGTTATTTCTTAGCACAACTGTCAAAACTTCCTCCCTACTGAAGTCCCCAGGCTGTGGACTGAAGCTAGGACAAATGCTTTTAGATACAGTTAATTTTTCACTTACAGATTTTATGAATGCCATTTCCTTTCCTGAAAGTCTATAGTGGCTACTTACTACATTAAGAATTGAGCCTAACTTGCATTCATATAGTCCTTCCTCAAACCACTCTCAACCACCACCTCCTATCACTTTTCTCCTGATACACTACCCGCCCCTTTGCTTGTCTCAATCACATTAGCTTCATGCTCCATTTGTGCAGCCATCCCATCTCCTTCACAAACTTTTCTCTCACTAATTTGTGGAAATTTAAAAAGCCCACTTTTTTCTTACCTAAACATGAAACTTAAATCCTCTCTACTTCATTCTATGCCTATGTAAGTTAATATATCACTCAATGCACACATCATTTACGTAGGATTTTAACGTGCAAATTCTAGAAGAGGGCCCATACTCTCCCCCATTTTGCTCTGTTCAGAACCTAGCACAGTACCAAAAGCATGCAAGTGGCTTTTCCATTTTTATTATTGAAAGCAATGAGAAAATAGAGAGGGAAGAAGTTCAAACAAAACAGGAAGTTATAGAAGAGCACAACTATGAGACTGTTTATTATTACCGAAAGTTGGCCTTGAGTTCTAGTGAAATTTGGGATGAAAGTTCTTATGTTACTTAAATCCATTTTTGTATTCCTTATCTTTTGACACAGTCCATTTCTAGAAGTATGAAGAATTATTCTAATCCCAGAATGATCAAAAGCATCAATGATTGCCCACAGCTGATTATCTATTTCCATTATAATGCAGGCCTTTTGCATTTTCTTCAGAATTTTCAATGATTCCGTGTATAAAAAAGGAAAAAAGGCAAAAACCACATCTGCCATGAAACCACAAGAAATATCATATTACCTTTCAGATTCTTTGGGGTTCTAAATTCCAATCAAGAAAAGTCAGGTGAGGCAGAGCCATCCATTGCTCCCACTCAGCATAAGGGCACTATGCATTAGTGTGCTCATCACCTTCCTGCACACCTAAAATGGCTCTTTGGCAGGACTAGGGGCAAAAGACATCTATTTTGAGTCTTGATATATAAGGCTCAATGTCTGGCTGAGTCCAAAACTGTCACTTTGGCCCCTAAAGTCTAATGCTGAAAGCTTACTGAGATAAATATAGACCTTCTCATTCAGGCTGTCAGGAAATGTGTGGATCTATTTTATTTATACCCCTTAAAATGATTTTATTTTGGCTTTCCTTTTATGAAGAAATTTCATTCTGGGGCTTAATTTTGCTGACAGCATGCTGTTCCCTAACAAGAAGGAAAAGTGGCTCCACATTAAAAACCAGGTATTACTGTATACACACAAAAATACTGTCCATGACTCATTCCAAAGTCCTGTTCCTAAGTCTCCTCTGGTATCTTTAATTAATTCCCATGAAATCTACTTACCCAAGAACTACATTGATAATTCATTTATATTAATAGTCAACTCTGGCATTGTGTATCCTAATGAGTGAATAGTCACTTGTATGCTTACTGCTTTGAGGTCCATTTGCCTATGTTTTCTTTCACTTATTTGACACTCGGACCTATTGTCCTTGCTACAAGGGCTCAGAAAGAGACAGGTAGATTGAACACAAGGGAAATAGACTAAGTCACAATAAATCCTTCAACCAAAACAAATAAACAAACAAAACCAAGCAACTCCACAGTACTGAGATGATCTTAGTCTAACAGTGATATGAATACACTGTCTATATTTATCCTTCCCTGCTGATGCTATCATTTGTGATTCTGAATTTTCCATTGACAGCAGTATTTCTGATGGTCTTACAGAGATGTTGGCTACTAAAATAAAATTCAGGCTCATACCCATATCAATCATCAGTTAACCAAGAAAAAGAAACTTGTAGGGGATTTAGGGTAAAGGCCTTGGCCATGGTTGAGTTGCTGAAGTAGAGAGTAAGAAAGCAGCAATATGACGAGCCACAAGTAGAACACAGGGATTTGAGCTTATTTTGCAAGGGGGTCCATATGTCATGCCAGCTCACAAATTCACTGTGTCCACTAAAATCCATTCCTTGTGATGGGGGTTGTTGCTTCACAGCAATGTTGCTCTAGTCATGGCTATCTGGTGCACTACTGTGGTGTAAATTCCCCACGTTCACAATAATAGCACTTGATGTTTTGTTTATGCTAAATCATGTTTAAATCAGAATTGTTTGTAGTTGACCTTTTTACATTTCCTTTTCCTCCAAACTACTCTTCTTGAGAGGTGTCTTTCTACTAGGGCATATCAATCTAGGGCAATTGTTTCACTAATATGATCTACAAGTTATGAAGAGTCCATCATCTACTCTGCTAGACACAGAGACATGCCAGAGAGAAAATAAGTTATTCTCTTTATTGTCTAGTCATTTACAATATATTTGGCACAATAAGATCTATACTCTCTAAACAGCTAAGAAAGTATATGACAGAACTTTTCAAAAGGATTCAAAAAGGAGAGCAAGAATTCTACATATGCTCTCAGACAGAGAACTTCTTTCTTCCAAAAGCCAATAGTGATGGTATTCTCAGAATTAGCCTACCAATTTTGCTGAGACATACCACAAATCCCTGATTTTCCAAATATGTTTGTCTTCTATCTCCTTAGAACCAAGTTCAGCGGAATGGAACATAAAATCCTAAAATGACTTAAACAAAGTAGAAGTGGGCAGTCCAGGTAGTCCAGTCAATTGACCCATACACCTATCTTTCTTCTCTACCATCCTCAGTATGCAGTTTCCATCCTCAAGGTCATTTTATGATCTGAGCTAACTCCAGCTCTAGTCTTCATGTTCATGTTCCAGATTGGTAGCACAAGGAAGCTGGGCAGGATAAAAGGCTATCTTTCATGGAGACTTCTACTTACATGTTATAAACCTAAACTTAGCCACTTGGCCAAATGTAGCTTCAAAGGAGATTGGTAATAGTCTTTGATCTCGATGCATTACCACAACAAATGAAATCATGATTCTGTTACTGAGGAAGAAAGAGAGAAGTTATTCTAGGGAATGCAACTGCCAATGCTGGCCACACCTAGTTATTTGTTTAGGATTTAGAATCTCTATTATTAAAGTCATCCCTTTTGTATTCAGTAGCTGTCTTCCAAAATCTTTGAATGTAAATGTAGTACTTGAAAAGTGGTAATACATTAACAAATTAAGACTCATTCTCATATGATCACAAACCAGTCTATGAGGTATTTTTTCTCTGAGGAAGGTGACCATAAGTAAAGAAAATAAAAAACACTTGTGGGGAAACAAATAAAGGATATGTTAAGGGAAAGCATCCACAGGACTCTATGAAGTCAAGACGCTACAGGTTGAAAGGCTTAGAGTAGGGAGAGAGCCAAAACCAATTTTGTTACTTCACAATTTTACTGATGACTAACCTCACATGTCTAGGTTGATACAATGGTATGCAATTACTGTAGTATATACATCATGCCCAAAGATAATGTGTCACAAAGCAGATAATTCCATTAACTAGTACCTTTTGTAAGGTTTTTATTTATTTTTCACTTTTATCAGGAAATTGGGGAGGTGGTTCTAAAAGATGTAGATCTGGTTGGAAAAAGGAGAGAAGAAAAAACTTTCAAATAACTATAGCTCTTATATTGGAATCAAAATAGAGCATCATTTTGAAGAAAAGTATTTCTTTTCAAAAATCCTTATCAGTTTCTGGAGTAAGACCTTTATAAAGTGAATATTATTCATCAAAGAGGTTTTGTTTTGACAGACTTAAATTGACTAGAGAAAGTTCATCTTCTACATTATGGGAAATCAAAATGTGTCAGAGCAAATTTCATGACACATACACGGAGCAGATGTGAGAATCTAAGGCCAGAAAAAACAATTTCTATTTTACTGCCACCCAGGGAAATTTCCCTTTTGTTTCAAGTAACCAATAATCCACACTTATTTTTCTAAATCTTCATTTTTTTTGCCCCATCAATGGATCTCATCCATCATCCCTATGAATATAGCTTTGAAGATATAAAAGACTGTAACCAATTTATAGATCAATCCCAAGAGCATAAGCCTTTATATTCAGAGAAACTTGGATGACTGTTTAGGCCACCAGAGAAAAAAAATTTTTTAAATTTATTAGTTTGAAACTTATTTACAGTAGTCAGGCCAAGCCACACAAACTGTTTCCTTACAGCACATTCATTGTTGGTATTCAATAAATATTAACCAACATTCCCCAGTGTTCTGACTCACTATTATATTTAGGCATCTTAAGAATGAAATACATTTCAAGTACTGAGAGATTTCTTCACAAAAATTCTACTTGTCTTGAAACTGGGGCCAATTTTTTTCTAAAACTTGTTTTTCTAGTGTCTACGTTTTATTAATGAACTAATCCTTCCCTTTGAGTTTATAAAAAGTTATACAAAAAAAAAAACACTGAGAAAGGGTTTCATTTGAAGTATTGTTATCATGGTCTCAGATGTTTTTACTTTGGAGATTGGGAGAATGGTAGGGAAAGTTGATGTGTTTTAGCTTTTCTTCAAAGCCCTCAAACCCTTGCCCTTCCAGTTTGTGTTTAGATGATAATTAAATGGTCTATAGGAGCTGAGAAAAAAAAGTACCTCAAACTACAGAAAATTGAAATTTATCTTTCATCAAGCATTCAGGTATTTCCCACCAGGTGTCTAATTTTACACCAAAACACTTTGTTTTAAAAAATAGAATAATTTAGAAGATGGCGGCATAGGAGGATGCTGGGCTCACCTCGTGCTGATCACTTAGATTCCACCCACATCTGCCTAAATAACCCAGAAAACCACCAGAAGACTAGCAGAATGGACTCTCCTGAGCCAAGCATAGACAAGAGGCCCACGGAAGAGGATAGGAAGGGCAGAGAGGTAGTGCATGCTACACAGACTGGTGGAAGGGAGCCAGGGCAGTAGAGGGGCAGACAGCCTGGAAAAGCAGAGCCCCCGAAGTCTGGCTTGCAAAAGCGGAGGGGCCTGACTCCGTGAGTTCTGACAGCCAGCGGGACTTAATATCTAGAATGTTAAAAGTGAACAGCTCTGCTCTTGGAGAGCCGGGAGGGTGAGAGGATGCCGGGAGGAAGAGTTGTTGAGCCCCAGAAGACAGAGCTCAGCTCAACAAGGGAACAAAGGCCCTGGAAAGAGCCATCTCCCTCTCCCACCCCCCAGCCAAAATTCCAAAGGGAACCAGTTCTTGTCACCGAAATTGTTTGCACCACACAAACTACCAACACTGTGCTTCTGTGGGTCCATGCCTCCCTCCCGGTGCTGTAGGGCCCCTCCTGCAGTGGACCACCAGCAACAAATCGAGCTAAGCTTGCCCCTCCCGCCCCTGTGCATCTTGCGGATCCACCGCAGCTAATACAACAGATCCGATAGAAGCAGCACCAAAAGCCTGGCAGTGGCAAAGTAGTCCAGTCAGAGGCCACACCACTCCACAGTGAGTCCTGCCCCTGGGAGACGGTAAGATAAGGTACACATCAGTCTGACTGTGGCCCCAGCGGTGGGCTGGGGGCACACATCAGGACTGACTATGGCCCTGCCCAACAACACAAGTTACTCCAGACAGCACAGGGCAAGTGCCCTGCAATTTGGAGCCACCTCAGGGACTACCCAAAATGACAAAACGGAAGAATTCTCCTCAAAAGAAACTCCAGCAAGTAGTGACAGTTAACAAATTGATCAAAAACAATTTAAGCAATATAATGGAACAAGAATTTAGAATAATAGTCATAAAATTAATCACTGGGCTTGAAAAAAGCATAGAGAACAGCACAGAATCTATTGCTACAGAGATCAAGGGACTAAGAAATAGTCATGAGGAGCTAAAAAATGCTATAAATGAGGTACAAAATAAAATGGAGGTGGCCATAGCACGGATTGAAGAGGCAGAGGAGGGAATAGGTGAATTAGAAGATAAAATTATGGAAAAAGAGGAAGCTGATAAAAATAAAGATACAAAAATCCAGGAGTATGAGGGGAGAATTAGAGAACTAAGTGATGCAATCAAATGGAACAATACCCATATCATAGGAATTCCAGGAGAAGAAGAGAGAAAGGGGCTGAAAGTGTACTTTGAACAAATCATAGCTGAGAACTTCCCAGATCTGGAGAAGGATACAGGCATTAAAATCAAAGAGGCACAAAGAACTCCCTTCAGACGTAACTTGAATCAATCTTCTTCATGACATATCATAGTGAAACTGGCAGAATACAAGGATAAAGGGAAAATTCTGAAAGCAGCTAGGGATAAACAGGCTCTAGCTTACAAAGGTAGATACATAAAAGTTCTGGCAGACTTATCTACTGAAACTTGGCAGGCCAGAAAGGAATGGCAGGAAATCTTCAATTTGATGAACAGAAAAAAAAATGCAGCCGAGAATCCTTTACCCAGCAAGTCTTTCATTTAGAATAGAAGGAAAGATAAAAGTTTTCCCAAACAAACAAAAACTTAAGGAATTCATCAAAACTAAACCAACCCTACAAGTGATCCTAATGGGGATTGTGTGAGTGAAATGTTGCAAAGACCACAAAGTACCAGAGACATCACTACAAGCATGAAACCTACAGACATAACAATGACTCTAAACCCATATCTTTCAATAATAATACTGAATGTAAATGGACTAAATGCTCCAACCAAAAGACATAGGGTATCAGAATGGATAAAAAAAAAAAAAAAAACAAGACCCATATTTGCTCTCCACAAGAGACTCATTTTAGACCTGAGGACACCTTCAGATTGAAAGTGAGGGGATGGAGAACTATCTATCATGCTACTGGAAGTCAAAATAAAGCTGGAGTAGCCATACGTATATCAGACAAACTAGACTTTAAACTAACGGCTGTAACAAGACATAAAGAAGGGAATTATATAATAATTACAGGGTTTATCCATCAGGAAGAGCTAACAATTACAAATGTCTATGCAACGAACACAGAAGCCCCCAAATATATAAAACAATTAATCACAAACATCAGCAATCTTATTGATAAGAATATGGTAATTGCAGGGGACTTTAATACCCCACTTACAACAATGGATAGATCATCTAGACACAGGATCAATAAAGAAACAAGGGCCCTGAATGATACATTGGATCAGATGGACTTGACAGAAATATTTACAACTGTGCATCCCAAAGCAACAGAATATACTTTCTTCTCGAGTGCACATGGAACATTCTCCAAGATAGATCACATACTGGGTCACAAAACAGCCCTTCATAAGTACACAAGAATTGAGATCATACCATGCATACTTTCAGACCACAATGCTATGAAACTTGAAATCAACCACAGGGAAAAGTCTGGAAAACCTCCAAAACATGGAGGTTAAAGAACACTCTACTAAAGAATGAATGGGTCAACCAGGCAATTAGAGAAGAAATTTAAAAATATATGGAAACAAATGAAAATGGAAAGACAATAATCCAAACGCTCTGGGATGCAGCAAAGGCAGTCCTGAGAGGAAAATACATTGCAATCCAGGCCTACCACAAGAAAAAGGAAATATCCCAAATACAAAATCTAACAACACACCTAAAGGAACTAGAAGCAAAACAGCAAAGACACCCCAAACTCAGAAGAAGAAGAGAAATAATAACGATCAGAGAAGAAATAAACAACATAGAATCTAAAAAAACTTGGAGCAGATCAATGAAATGAAGAGTCGGTGTTTTGAAAAAATATTGATAAACCTCTAGCTAGGCTTCTCAAAAAGAAAAATCTCCCAACAAATAAGAGTCCAGGACCAGATGGCTTCCCTGGGGAATTCTACCAAACATTTAAAGAAGAGATAATACCTATCCTTCTCAAGCTGTTCCAAAAAATAGAAAGGGAAGGAAAACTTCCAGACTCATTCTGTGAGGTCAGCATTCCTTTGGTTCCCAAACCAGACAGAGACCCAGCAAAAAAAGAGAACTACAGGCCAATATTCCTGATGAATATGGATGCAAAAATTCTCAATAAGATACTAGCAAATCAAATTCAACAGCATATAAAAAGAATTATTTACCATGACCGAGTAGGATTCATTCCTGGGATGCAGGGCTGGTTCAACATTGGCAAATCAATCAATGTGATACATCACATTAATCAAAGAAAAGAAAGAACCGTAGGATCCTGTCAATTGATGCAGAAAAAGCATTTGACAAAATTCAGCATCTTTTCTTAATAAAAACCCTCAGGAAAGTCAGGACAGAAGGAACATACTTAAACATCATCAAAGCCATTTATGAAAAGCCCACAGCTAACATCATCCTCAATGGGGAGAAACTGAGAGCTTTTTCCCTGAGATCAGGAACAAGACAGGGATGTCCACTCTCACCGCTGTTGTTTAACATAGTGTTGGAAGTTCTAGCATCAGCAATCAGACAACAAAAGGAAATCAAAGGCATCAAAATGGGCAAAGATGAAGTCAAGCTTTCACTTTTTGCAGATGACATGATATTATACATGGAAAACCCAATAGACTCCACTAAAAGTCTGCTAGAACTGATACATGAATTCAGCAAAGTCACAGGATACAAAATCAATGTACAGAAATCAGTTGCACTCTTATACACTAATAATGAAACAACAGAAAGACACATAAAGAAACTGATCCCATTCACAATTGCACCAAGAATCATAAAATACCTAGGAATAAACCTAACCAAGGATGTAAAAGATCTGTATGCTGAAAACCATAGAAAGCTTATGAAGGAAATTGAAGAAGATACATAGAAACGGAAAAACATTCTGTGCTCACAGATTGGAAGAATAAATATTGTTAAAATGTCAATACTACCCAAAGCTATCTACACATTCAATGCAATCTCAATCAAAATTGCACCAGCATTCTTCTCAAAGCTAGAACAAGTCATCCTTATTTTGTATGGAATTAAAAAAGACCCTGAATAGCCAAAGTAATATTGAAGAAGACCAGAGCAGGAGGCATCACAATCCCAGACTTTAGCCTCTATTACAAAGCTGTAATCATCAAGACAGCATAGTATTGGCACAAAAACAGACACATCGACCAATGGAAAAGAATAGAGACTCCAGAATTGGACCCACAAAAGTATGGCCAACTAACCTTTGACAAAGCAGGAAAGAATATCCAATGGAAAAAAGACAGTCTCTTTAACAAATGGTGCTGGGAGAACTGGACAGCAACATGCAGAAGAATGAAACTAGACCACTTTCTTACACATTCACAAAAATAAACTCAAAATGGGTAAAGGACCTGAATGTGAGACAGGAAACCATCAAAACCCTAGAGGAGAAAGCAGGAAAAAACCTCTCTGATCTCAGCCTCAGCAATTTCTTACTTGACACATCCCCAAAGGCAAGGGAATTAAAAGCACAAATGATCTATTGAGACCTCATGAAGGTAAAAAGCTTGTGCACAACAAAGGAAACAATCAAGAAAACTAAAGGGCAACCAACGGAATGGGAAAAGATATTTGCAAATGACATATCAGACAAAGGGCTAGTATCCAAAATCTATAAAGAACTCACCAAACTCCACACCCAAAAAACAAATAATCCAGTGAAGAAATGGGCAGAAGACATGAATAGACACTTCTCTAAAGAAGACATCCATATGGGCAACAGGCACATGAAAAGATGCTCAACGTCACTCCTCATCAGGGAAATACAAATCAAAACCACGCGTAAGATACCACCTCACTCCAGTCAGAGTGGCTAAAATGAACAAATCAGGAGACTATAGATTTGCTGGTGAGGATGTGGAGAAATGGGAACCCTCTTGCACTGTTGGTGGGAATGCAAACTTGTACAGACACTCTGGAAAACAGTGTGGAGGTTCCTCAAAAAATTAAAAATAGACCTACCCTATGATCCAGCAATAGCACAGCTAGGAATTTACCCAAGGGATACAGGAGTGCTGATGCATAGGGGCACTTGTACCCCAATGTTTATAGCAGCACGCTCAACAATAGCCAAATTATGGAAAGAGCCTAAATGTCCATCAACTGATGAATGGATAAAGAAGTTGTCGTTTATATATGCAATGGAATACTACTTGGCAATGAGAAAGAATGAAATATGGCCTTTTGTAGCAACATGGATGGAACTGGAGAGTGTGATGCTAAGTGAAATAAGCCATACAGAGAAAGATACCATATGTTTTCACTCTTATGTGGATCCTGAGAAACTTAACAGAAGACCATGGGGGAGGGGAAGGAAAAAAAGTTAAGGAGGGAGACAGCCAAACCATGAGACTCTTAAAAACTGAGAACAAACTGAGGGTTGATGGGGGGTGGGAGGGAGTGGAGGGTGGGTTATGGGCATTGAGGAGGGCACCTGTTGGGAGGAGCACTGGGTGTTGTATGGAAACCAATTTGACAATAATTTTCATATTAAAAAATATAAAAAAATAAAAGTAAGCAAATGCTAAAAAAAAATTAAAAAAAAATAAAGCAAAATAGAATAATTCAACATCTCATAACTTTTCCTACATGTTTCTCTACATTTCACACCTTATTCCAAAGTGCTCTATGGGGATGCATGTTACTGAAAGAAGGGCTCTTTTTCACTATAGAGTCGCAAGTCTAGGAGACCATATTTTCCACATCTAATATTTATAGATTTAAAAGTTTCATTCTGTGTTATCTTTGAAAAATGAGCAATTCCACTCTGAAGGTCACATTCGTATCCCACACAGAAGTGGCTGGCACCTGTCTCTTACTCTTCAACCCCTAGGAAAAGATTTCCATACTAAAATAGAGAAAAGACCTTCTCAGCCTTCTTTGTTATATAAAGCCTAAGATCAATAGACTGACTGTGCTCCCTACTGGTAAAATTGAGAGCTACATCCAGCATCAAAAATTTATTTGGCAAAGCCTTACTAGACATTTTAAATTTGTTTATTATGCCCAGAAACAGGGTAGCTTGCCATTTTAGGTCAAAGTTTACAAAAAAGACTATTCATTGGCCTGAGACCAGAAGCAAAGTGAAGTCAGAGCACCTCCTGGTCAAGCTGAATGGGGATTCATATACTAGTACCATTCCACATTATTGTTGGTGTTACTAGCTGTTTACTGGGTTCTGACGAAACCATATTTAAACATAGCCTGACCCAGTGGTTTTGAAACTTCAGCCTGCATCAGAAGCTCCTGAGGTGCTTATTAAAAATGTATAGTTTTATATCTAAGGCCCAGAAATTCTGATTCTGTATGTTTGGGACGAAATTCTGGAATCTGTGTTTTATCAAGTCTTCCCTCCCCTGGTGATTCTGATGTAAATTACTCAAGGAATACATTTTTTAATAGCATTGACATATTCTTTGCAAAACGCCCTAATAGTATGGCCAAAATAATTACTTACTTATAGGTCAACAATACCATCATCAAAAGTATGACCTCTCTTAGTGGGACTGAAGGAATGCCTCGAAATTCCTTGCTCTCATACATATCAACCCTCTGCCTCTACCTGCCTTACTGGCTCCTGTTAGGTGCCTGGCCAAAGGAAAGCATTAATTAATAATAATAGCAATAATAGCTGACATTTGTTGAGTGTTTTCTCCTTGCCAAACACAGAGTGCTTTTCTTATACAGGCTTCCCTGCTATCCAAAAGTAGAGGATTCCTATGAAATCCTTCATAAGCTCAAATGGAATAAAGCAAAGAAGCATTTATTTATATTAATTTATATTTATTTATGTGGAAACATTTTGGAGCATTCCCACACCTCAAAAATTAACCTTTCATAGGCTTTAGTAATATCTTAAGACACATCTTGCTAACAGATGCACAACGTAAATGGAGATAAAACACAGATGCTCACAGACACAGTTCAAAACTATGGCAGCTTGATGTTGAGATGCTGAGTGTAGCTCCCAGGGAAGGAAGTTGGCAGAGCCACTCACATTACCTGGGTGTACACTGCCTCTAAAAGGTCTTGCTGCAAAATAAAGTCTGAACATTGTTTTTAATATTTCTTTTTTCATAAAAGTGAAAATCCTCTTCGATATCTTTCAGTTAGTGAAAACACGTGGTAATGTAGGTCTTTCTTAAAAGCAAAGTCACATAATGTGAACTTTTGAAAAGCAAGAGATACCTTAATCCTCGTTAATCCTATGGATGAGTTAGGAATTATTATTATTATTATTTCACAAATGAAGAAACACACATTGCCTAAAGTCACACCCCTTATAAGTGACAGAGCCAGGATATGAAGGCAGGCAGTCTGGCTCCAAAGCCCATGCATTTAGCCACTAAGTTATATTAACTGTCTATATTTAAAAGGGAAAGTACTAGCATTTTGCTTCTTTGTTAGGGTATGATTTTTATTTTTCTCACTAAGATACAAAATTACACAATTATTGTAAGGAGAAAAAAAGATTTAAAGTATAGCTTTTCATCATATCAATATGTGATCATGATAATACTCACTATAATGCTTTTATAATGCTTTCCCTATTCCCAGCTAATTCATTGCCTCACTTAAGAGATTTGTAAACTGAGACATTAAGCAAAATTTTCAAGGCCACCATGGAGTTGATAATGATACACAGTAAAACCTGTTCATGTTCCCCTGTACCCCCTATTCCTGCATGCTCCCTACTCAGTTCTTCTACATAGAGGCCTGATTTGAATAGCACAGTATCTATAACCTGGGAATGGTCTGTATGGAAAATGTAAAAGAACAAGCTGTGTATTGAGCTTGGCATGGCTTTTGGAAAGCATGTTAATGCCTAAAAGACAACAAACACAATTGAAGACATCAGCCTAGACAAGAGATATGCTTTCTTTACAGTTGTCATAATAAATCTCTCTCTGAACTTTACCTGGTATTTAGGTATATCAAGTCTTCAACTGCAGACCTTTAATTTTTTTCCCTTTCTTAATCTCACTTTAAACATCACTATTTCCTTCTCTATACCCACCTCATAAAATACTTTTGAAGGAACATGGACAAAGCGCCTGGGTGGCTCAGTTGGTTAAGCGTCCGACTTCATCTCAGGTCATGATCTTGCGGTTTGTGAGTTCCAGCCCCACGTCGGGCTCTGTGCTGACAGCTCAGAGCCTGGAGCCTGCTTTGGATTCTGTGTCTCCTTCTATCTCTGCCACCCCCCCTTTGTGCTCTGTCTCTTTCTACCAAAAATAAGTAAATGTTAAAAAAAATTTTAAAGGAACATGGACGTAATAGCATTCTTCACATGTCATGTACAAACAATTTGTGGGGTTAAAGCATGTGCAATTCTTTCTAGTTGCAACTGTAAAAAAAAAAAAAGTCACCAGTAGCTGGTTATGTTCATGTGCAACTGTAAGTTCCAGTTAGAACTTACCAGGGCCCAAGAGCAATTTATAAGAAGAAGCGGCATTCACTATCCTAAGTCATCAAACCAAATTTCTAGGGTGTAGGATTCCATTTTTTCCAACAATAACCATGAGTCTTAATAGTGTGAAGTTATCCAAATTCATGACAACAATGGTAACAGCAGGTTTTGACTGACAGCTTTATCCCCAGACTGCTTTTGTAAACCATTGGAAAAGTCACTTTGATAATAAAACATTCTCTGCAATGCCCCTACATCTGTAACTGTTTTTCCTGTTCTTCTTGTTTATTATTATTATATAACAAAGGTCCAAAGGACCTTTCAAATTGTATGTGTGAGGTAAGCAGGTAGTCATCCTTACACTAAGCTGCTTAATCATATTTATAGCATTAAAACCAAGAAAAAAATAAGTGAATCAATGAGATGAAGTACCATTCTCTGAACTACTTAATTAGCAAAACTTAAGAAGATTCTCAGTGTTGGCAAGTATATGTGATAAAAGGCACTTTGATATAGTGGTAGAGAGAATACAATTGGTTCAGCTATTTTTTTTAATATGAAATTTATTGTCAAATTGGTTTCCATACAACACCCAGTACTCATCCCAACAGATGCCCTCCTCAATGCCTATCACCCACCCTCCCCTCCCTCCCACTTCCCATCAACCCTCAGTTTATTCTCAGTTTTTAAGAGTCTCTTATGTTTTGGCTCTCTCCCTCTCTAACTTTTTTTTTCTTCCCCTCCCCCATGGTCTTCTGTTAAGTTTCTCAGGATCCACATAAGAGTGAAAACATATGGTATCTGTCTTTCTCTGTATGACTTATTTCACTTAGCATAACACTCTCCAGTTCCATCCACATTGGTACAAAAGGCCATATTTCATTCTTTCTCATTGCCAAGTAGTATTCCATTGCATATATAAACCACAACTTCTTTATCCACTCATCAGTTGATGGACATTTAGGCTCTTTCCATAATTTGGCTACTGTTGAAAGTTCTGGTGCAGCTATTTTGAGGGAAAGTTGGTAATATCAGTCAAAATGAAAACTGCACATACTCTGAATAGCTATACTTCAGATGGGAATTTTACCTTAAGATATATACTTGCAATACAAATAAAAGATAATTCAAAAGGGTATTATTGCATTGGTTGTATTGGGAAAAAACTCAACAACTCAGTGATAAGGCATGATTAAATAAATTATGTCACAACCCTACCCTGGAACAATACAAAAAATCTCCATGACCTGATATAGAAAAATCCCCATGACCTGATATAGAAAAATCCCCAAGAGTCATTGTTAAGTTGGAAAAAAAATAAGTGAAGAAGCTTGTATAATGAAAATAATAACTAACCAGGAAGGACTTCAGAATGGCAAAGTAAGGACTTCTGTAAATCCATTCTTCTATTAAAGAAATGAAAATCCTGGCAAAATTATAAAAACCAACTTTTTTCAGAAATATAGAAATTAATCAAAGTCTGAAACAATCTAAGGAACATTTAATCAAGAAAAGCTATGTAACCTCTGTTAAGAACACTTTATGGGGGCACCTGGGTTGCTCAATTGGTTTAGCATCTGACTCTTGATTTCAGTTCAGGTCGTGAAGGATGAGTCCTGCATAATGGGATTGAGCCCTATGGTGGGCTCTCTGCTGAGCGTGGAGCCTGTTTGGGATTCTCTCTCTCTCTCTCTCTCTCTCTCTCTCTTTCTCTCCCCACACCTCTGCCTCTTTCTCTGGTTCACATATTCTCTCTCTCCAAAAACAAAATGAAAACAAAAGAACACTTTATGGCATTTTTAACTTGGTCTACTCCCATGTCCCTCTCTCCAGTTCCATAATAGCCTTGATAAACAGCAGATTCACAACTATAGCAGCTGTAAAGAAAACAACAACAGCATTACAGCCACCAGAGGGAGCATACTGGGTTTGGAGCTCCTCAAAAAGTTCCACCTCTAGAGCATTGTCATTATTTAACCTGTTTCATACCTCTCTAGAAAGCCCCATTCATAGAGTGTTTTCATTATTTGACCGGACATGGTGCTTGCTCTATGAGAAAAGCTTTATCTGCAGAATATTTATTGAAAACAATAAGCATCAATCTAACACCACAGTTGCTTATGATGACTATACCACTTTGGGCAAACAAGAGCCTAGCTAAAAATGTAAAATAAAGATCTAGAGAATGAGATGTCCATAGTGACCTTTAAAGAGCTATGATATATTTCAGGGCATCTAGAAGGCTACATGTATGTACAGGGCTGTGCACATGCCCAGGAAAGACCTGAGAAGACATCAGTCTCTCACCTCTGCCTGACCTTAAGGCTCTATGCAAAGTGAAAGTTAAGTCAAGGCTCTATGCAAAGTGAAAGTTAAGTCAGATTTGTAAACTGCCTAAGTGTTGAAAGCATGCCAAAGAGCACAGAGCCCCACCCTCATAATCCCCCTAAGCAAAGGATGGAATAATTATTGATTCAAGACATTTAAGGAAAAATCTGATAAACCATTATGTACACTAAACTGTGTACAGACTTTCATGGTCACATACTATACAATAGAATTAGTCCAGAAAAGTCACTAAACAAAAGGACAAAACAAAGTAACACAGTAACAAAACAGTAACAACAATAAGTTCTGGGGATGAGGAGGATGTGATCCAGAGTTGTTAAATTATAGTATCTAAAGAGCCCTGTTTTCAACAAAAATTAGAAGACTTAAAGAAATAAGAAAATGCAGCCAATATATGCAGGGAAAAACATTCAATAGAAACTGTCCCTAAGGAAGCTCAGGCATTAGACTTACTAGACAAAGACTTCAAAGAGCTTTTATAAATATGTTTTAAAAACTAAGGAAAACCATGTCTAAGAAATTAAAGAAAAAGTATGACAACGATGTCTCACCATACACAGAATATTGATGAAAAGAAATATGTTTTTTTAAAAGATCCAAATAGAAATTCTGGAGCTGAAAAATACAATAACTGAAATGAAAAATTTACTAGAAGGATTCAGCAGAAGATTTGAACTGACAGAAGAAAGAATCAGAGAATCCAAAGACAGGTCAATTAACATTAGCTTATCCGAGTAACAGAAAGTAAGAAAAATGAAGAAAAATTAACAGAGTCTCACAGACCTGTGGGAATCCATCAAACATACCCACATACATATAATGGAATTTCCAGGAAGGTGGGAGGGGGCAGGGAAGAGAGCAGAAAGAATATTTGAAAAAATAATGACCCAAAACTCCCCACATTCAAGGAAAAGCATTAATCTACATATTCAAAAAGCCCAACAAACTCCAAGTAAGATAAAGCAAAGGATATATACAACCAGACACATTGTAGTCAAAGTATTGAAAGACAAAGACAAAAAGATTTTTGAAAGCAGCATGAGAGAAGCAATTTGTCATGTATAAGGGATCCTGTATAAGATTAATAGTGGATTTCTAAACAGAAACAGTGGAAGCCAGAATGCAGTGGAAACACATATTTAATGTATTGAAAGGAAAATATTATCAACGAAGAACTCTGTATTTGACAAAACTATTCCTCAAAAATAACGGAAAAATGAAGACATTTCCACATGAATGAAAAAATAATTTTTTACTAGCAGACCTGCCATACAAGAAATACTCAGGGGAGTCCTTCAGTCTGAAACAAAAGGACTAGGCAGTAACTGAAGTCCACACAAAGAAATAAAAAGCACCAATAAAGGTAACTATGTAGCTTCATATAAAAGATAGTATAACTGAAACTAATGTAACATTGTGTGTCAACTATGCTTCAGTAAAAAAAAGATAATGTAAATGAATTTTTTGTAACACTTGTCCTCTCCTACCTTGTTTTAAATGAAATTTAATAAATACATAATTATAAAACTGTGTTGGTGGAACTAGAATGTGTGACAGAGTAATTCCTATAACAATAATAGCTCAAAGGAACTAGACAGAATGGAGCAGTATTGGAGTGAAGATATTGTATAGTATTGAAATTAAGTTAGTATTAATCGGAACTAGATTGTTTTTTTTTTTTTAATATTTTTTATTTTTTTTTATTTTTGGGACAGAGAGAGACAGAGCATGAACAGGGGAGGGGCAGAGAGAGAGGGAGACACAGAATCAGAAGCAGGCTCCAGGCTCTGAGCCATCAGCCCAGAGCCTGACGCGGGGCTCGAACTCACGGACCGCGAGATCGTGACCTGGCTGAAGTCGGACGCTTAACCGACTGCGCCACCCAGGCGCCCCGGAACTAGATTGTTTTAAAATGACCATTGTAGAGAATCAGTGAGGAAGATGGCCGCGTAGGAGGACGCTGGGCTCACCGCGCGTCCTGCTGATCACTTAGATTCTACCTACACCTGCCTAACTAACCCAGAAAACGAACAGAAGACTAGCAGAATGGAGTCTCCGGAGCCAAGCGCAGACGAGAGGCCCACGGAAGAGGGTAGGAAGGGTGGAGAGGCGGTGTGTGCTGCACGGACTGGCGGGAGGGAGCCAGGGCAGAGGGCCGGCCTGCTGGCCAAGCAGAGCCCCCGAGTCTGGCTTGCAAAAGCGGAGGGGCTGGACGGACTGTATTCCCACAGCAAGCTCGACTTAGCATCTGGGAGGTCATAAGTTAACAGCTCTGCTCTGAAAGCAGGAAGGCTGGAGGACAAAGGGAGGGAGAGTTGCTGACCCCCGGGACGACAGAGCTCAGTTTGGTGGGGAACAAAGGCGCTCGCCAGCGCCATCTCCCTCGCCCATCCCCCAGCCAAAATCCCAAAGGGAACCAGTTCCTGCCAGGGAACTTGCTCGCTCCGCGCAAACACCCAACTCTGTGCTTCTGCGGAACCACCCCTCCGGCAGCAGGTCTGACTCCCTCCCGATACCACAGGGCCCCTCCTGAAGTGGATCACGGAAGGAGAAGCTAGCTAAGCCTGCCCCTCTTGCCCCTGTGCAACTTGCCTACTCACCCCACCTAATACACCAGATCCCCAGCACCACAAGCCTGGCAGTGTGCAAGTAGCCCAGACGGGCCACACTACCCCACAGTGAATCCCACCCCTAGGAGAGGGGAAGAGAAGGCACACACCAGTCTGACTATGGCCCTAGCGGTGGGCTGGGGGCAGACATCAGGTCTGACTGTGGCCCCGCCCACCAACTCCAGTTATACACCACAGCACTGCAGGGGAAGTGCCCTGCAGGTCCCCACCACTCCAGGGACTATCCAAAATGACCAAACAGAAGAATTCCCCTCAAAGAATCTCCAGGAAATAACAACAGCTAATGAACTGATCAAAAAGGATTTAAATAATATAACAGAAAGTGAATTTAGAATAATAGTCATAAAATTAATCGCTGGGCTTGAAAACAGTATAGAGGACAGCAGAGAATCTCTTGCTACAGAGATCAAGGGACTAAGGAACAGTCACGAGGAGCTGAAAAACGCTTTAAACGAAATGCAAAACAATGGAAAGGACGACAGCTCAGATTGAAGAGGCAGAGGAGAGAATAGGTGAACTAGAAGATAAAATTATGGAAAAAGAGGAAGCTGAGAAAAAGAGAGATAAAAAAATCCAGGAGTATGAGGGGAAAATTAGAGAACTAAGTGATACACAAAAAAGATATAATATACGCATAATTGGTATCCCAGAGGAGAAAGAGAGAGGGAAAGGTGCTGAAGGTGTACTTGAAGAAATAATAGCTGAGAACTTCCCTGAACTGGGGAAGGAAAAAGGCATTGAAATCCAAGAGGCACAGAGAACTCCCTTCAGACGTAACTTGAATCAATCTTCTGCACGACATATCATAGTGAAACTGGCAACATACAAGGATAAAGAGAAAATTCTGAAAGCAGCAAGGGATAAACGTGCCCTCACATATAAAGGGAGACCTATAAGACTCGTGGCTGATCTCTCTTTTAAAACTTGGCAGGCCAGAAAGGATTGGCACGAGATCATCAATGTATTGAACACAAAACATATGCAGCCAAGAATCTTTTATCCAGCAAGTCTGCCATTTAGAATAGAAGGAGAGATAAAGGTCTTCCCAAACAAACAAAAACTGAAGGAATTTGTCACCACTAAACCAGCCCTACAAGAGATCCTAAGGGGGATCCTGTAAGACAAAGTACCAGAGACATCACTACAAGCATAAAACATACAGACATCACAATGACTCTAAACCCGTATCTTTCTATAATAACACTGAATGTAAATGGACTAAATGCTCCAACCAAAAGACATAGGGTATCAGAATGGATAAAAAAACAAGACCCATCTATTTGCTGTCTACAAGAGACTCATTTTAGACCTGAGGACACCTTTAGATTGAAAGTGAGGGGATGGAGAACTATTTATCATGCTACTGGAAGCCAAAAGAAAGCTGGAGTAGCCATACTTATATCAGACAAACTAGACTTTAAATTAAAGGCTGTAACAA
Organism: Panthera uncia; assembly: GCF_023721935.1. NCBI lineage: Eukaryota > Metazoa > Chordata > Mammalia > Carnivora > Felidae > Panthera > Panthera uncia. The sequence continues at coordinate 77,385,044 of NC_064817.1, forward strand.
GAGATGAAGAAGGGCATTATCTAATAATTACAGGGTCTATCCATCAGGAAGAGCTAACAATTATAAATGTCTATGTGCCGAATACTGGAGCCCCCAAATATATAAAACAATTACTCATAAACATAAGCAACCTTATTGATAAAAATGTGGTAATTGCAGGGGACTTTAACACTCCACTTACAGAAATAGATAGATCATCTAGACACATGGTCAATAAAGAAACAAGGGCCCTGAATGACACATTGGATCAGATGGACTTGACAGATATATTTAGAACTCTGCATCCCAAAGCAACAGAATATACTTTCTTCTCGAGTGCACATGGAACATTCTCCAAGATAGATCATATACTGGGTCATAAAACAGCCCTTCATAAGTTTACAAGAATTGAAATTATACCATGCATACTTTCAGACCACAATGCTATGAAGCTTGAAATCAACCACAGGAAAAAGTCTGGAAAACCTCCAAAAGCATGGAGGTTAAGGAACACCCTACTAAAGAATGAGTGGGTCAACCAGGCAATTAGAGAAGAAATTAAAAAATATATGGAAACAAACAAAAATGAAAATACAACAATCCACACGCTTTAGGATGCAGCGAAGGCAGTCCTGAGAGGAAAATACATCGCAACCCAGGCCTATCTCAAGAAACAAGAAAAATCCCAAATACAAAATCTAACAGCATACCTAAACGAAATAGAAGCAGAACAGCAAAAACACCGCAAACCCAGCAGAAAAAGAGAAATCATAAAGATCAGAGCAGAAATAAACAATATAGAATCCAAAAAAACTGCAGAGCAGATCAACGAAACCAAGAGTTGGTTTTTTGAAAAAATTAACAAAACTGACAAACCTCTAGCCAGGCTTCTCAAAAAGAAAAGGGAGATGACCCAAATAGATAAAATCATGAATGAAAATGGAATTATGACAACCAATCCCTCAGAGATACAAACAATTATCAGGGAATACTATGAAAAATTATATGCCAACAAATTGGACAACCTGGAAGAAATGGACAAATTCCTAAACACCCACACTCTTCCAAAACTCAATCAGGAGGAAATAGAAAGCTTGAACAGACCCATAACCAGCGAAGAAATTGAATCGGTTATCAAAAATCTCCCAACAAATAAGAGTCCAGGACCAGATGGCTTCCCAGGGGAGTTCTACCAGTCGTTTAAGGCGAGACAATACCTATCCTTCTCAAGCTATTCCAAAAAATAGAAAGGGAAGGAAAACTTCCAGACTCATTCTAGGAAGCCAGTATGACTTTGATTCCTAAACCAGACAAAGACCCAGTAAAAAAAGAGAACTACAGGCCAATATCCCTGATGAATATGGATGCAAAAATTCTCAATAAGATACTAGCAAATCGAATTCAACGGCATATAAAAAGAATTATTCACCATGATCAAGTGGGATTCATTCCTGGGATGCAGGGCTGGTTCAACATTCGCAAATCAATCAACGTGATACATCACATTAATAAAAGAAAAGAGAAGAACCATATGATCCTGTCAATCGATGCAGAAAAGGCCTTTGACAAAATCCAGCACCCTTTCTTAATAAAAACCCTTGAGAAAGTCGGGATAGAAGGAACATACTTAAACATCATCAAAGCCATTTATGAAAAGCCCACAGCTAACATCATCCTCAATGGGGAGAAACTGAGAGCTTTTTCCCTGAGATCAGGAACACGACAGGGATGCCCACTCTCACCGCTGTTGTTTAATATAGTGTTGGAAGTTCTAGCATCAGCAATCAGACAACAAAAGGAAATCAGAGGCATCAAAATGGGCAAAGATGAAGTCAAGCTTTCACTTATGGCAGATGACATGTTATTTTACATGGAAAATCCGATAGACTCCACCAAAAGTCTGCTAGAACTGATACATGAATTCAGCAAAGTTGCAGGATACAAAATCAATGTACAGAAATCAGTTGCATTCTTATACACTAACAATGAAGCAACAGAAAGACAAATAAAGAAACTGGTCCCATTCACAATTGCACCAAGAAGCATAAAATACTTAGGAATAAATCTAACCAAAGATGTAAAAGATCTGTATACTGAAAACTATAGAAAGCTTATGAAGGTAATTGAAGAAGATATAAAGAAATGGAAAGACATTCCCTGCTCATGGATTGGAAGAATAAATATTGTCAAAATGTCAATACTACCCAAGGCTATGTACACATTCAATGCAATTCCAATCAAAATTGCACCAGCACTCTTCTCGAAACTAGAACAAGCAATTCTAAAATTCATATGGAACCACAAAAGGCCCTGAATAGCCAAAGTAATTTTGAAGAAGAAGACCAAAGCAGGAGGCATCACAATCCCAGACTTTAGCCTCTACTACAAAGCTGTAGTCATCAAGACAGCATGGTATTGGCACAAAAACAGACACATAGACCAATGGAATAGAGTAGAAACCCCAGAAATAGACCCACAAACGTATGGCCAACTCATCTTTGACAAAGCAGCAAAGAACACCCAATGGAAAAAAGACAGTCTCTTTAACAAATGGTGCTGGGAGAACTGGACAGCAACATGCAGAAGGTTGAAACTAGACCACTTTCTCACAGCATTCACAAAAATAAACTCAAAATGGATAAAGGACCTGAATGTGAGACAGGAAACCATCAAAACCCTAGAGGAGAAAGCAGGAAAAGACCTCTCTGACCTCAGCCGTAGAAATCTCTTACTCGACACATCCCCAAAGGCAAGGGAATTAAAAACAAAAGTGAATTACTGGGACCTTATGAAGATAAAAAGCTTCTGCACAGCAAAGGAAACAACCAGCAAAACTAAAAGGCAACCAACGGAATGGGAAAAGATATTTGCAAATGACATATCGGACAAAGGGCTAGTATCCAAAATCTATAAAGAGCTCACCAAACTCCACACCCGAAAAACAAATAATCCAGTGAAGAAATGGGCAGAAAACATGAATAGACACTTCTCTAAAGAAGACATCCAGATGGCCAACAGGCACATGAAAGGATGCTCAACGTCGCTCCTCACCAGGGAAATACAAATCAAAACCACACTCACGCCAGTCAGAGTGGCCAAAATGAAGAAATCAGGAGACTATAGATGCTGGAGAGGATGTGGAGAAACGGGAACCCTCTTGCACTCTTGGTGGGAATGCAAATTGGTGCAGCCGCTCTGGAAAACAGTGTGGAGGTTCCTCAGAAAATTAAAAATAGGCCTACCCTATGACCCAGCAATAGCACTGCTAGGAATTTACCCAAGGGATACAGTAGTACTGTTGCATAGGGGCACTTGTACCCCAATGTTTATAGCAGCACTCTCAACAATAGCCAAATTATGGAAGGAGCCTAAATGTCCATCAACTGATGAATGGATAAAGAAATTGTGGTTTATATACACAATAGAGTAGTACATGGCAATGAGAAAGAACGAAATATGGCCCTTTGTAGCAACGTGGATGGAACTGGAGAGTGTGATGTTAAGTGAAATAAGCCATACAGAGAAAGACAGATACCATATGTTTTCACTCTTATGTGGATCCTGAGAAACTTAACAGAAACCCATGGGGGAGGGGAAGGAAAAAAAAAAGAGGTTAGAGTGGGAGAGAGCCAAAGCATAAGAGACTGTTAAAAACTGAGAACAAACTGAGGGTTGATGGGGGGTGGGAGGGAGGGGAGGGTGGGTGATGGGTATTGAGGAGGGCACCTTTTGGGATGAGCACTGGGTGTTGTATGGAAACCAATTTGACAATAAATTTGATATATTGAAAGAAAAATGATCATTGTAATCCCCAGGGCTACCACTAAGAAAATAACTTGAAAAATATATAATAAAAGAAACATCAAAGTAATTTAAATGGTACACTTGAAAATACCCATTTATCAAAAAAGAAGTAAGTAATGGCAGAGCAGAGGTACAAAAAATACATAAGACATACAGAAAACAAATAACAAAATGGCAGAAGTCAGTCCTTCCTTATCAGTAATCAAATTAAATGTAAATGGAATAAATTCCCCAATTAAAGGACAGAAATTGACAGAATGGATAAAATCAAACATGATTCAACTATATACTATCTACAAGAAACATACCTCATGTTTAAAGATGCAAATAGGTTAAACATAAAAGGGTTGGTGGGGCGCCTGGGTGGCTCAGTGGGTTAAGCATCTGACTCTTGGTTTTGGCTCAGGTCATGGTCTCCTGGTTCATGAGTTCGAGCCCCTTGCTGGGGCCCCATGCTGGCAGTGCAGAGCCTACTTGGGATTCTCTCTCCCTCTTTTTGGCCCTCTCCACTCTCTTTCTCTCTCAAAATAAATAAACATTTTTAATATAAAATCATGGAAAATGAGATACAAATAGTATGTGCAAAAATATATGTAAACAATAACCAAAAGAAGACTGGAATAGCTATTATTAATAGCAGAGAAAATAGCCTTCGAGATAAAAATTGTTATTAGGATCAAAGAGAAAGATTTTATAATTATAAAAGGGGTCAAATAAATGGGAAGATACAATTTGTATATTTCCTGCAAGTAATAAAAGACCCTCAAAATATGTGAACATAAAATTGACATAATTGAAGAAATATGTGAACATAAAATTGACATAATTGGAGAGGGAAACAGATAATTCAATCATAATAGTTAGGTACTTTAATATCCCACATTCACAATGGATAGAAAAATTCGGCAAAAGATCAACAAGAATATAGAAGACATGAATAACACCATCAGCCAAATCAGTGTAACAGAAATCCATTGAACACTTCACCTAATGGCTGTAGAATTCATATTTTTTTCAAGTGCACATTATTAAATCAAGAATGAGAAAGCATAAAAGACTCTTAAATATGGAGAACAGAGGGTTATTGGAGGGATTGTGGGAAGGGGCATGGGCTAAATGGGTAAGGGGAATTAAGGAATCTACTCCTGAAATCATTGTTGCACTATATGCTAACTCAGATGTAAACTAAAAAATTTTTAAAAGTTAAAAAAAATTGAAGGAGCAGACATCACTACCAACCTTAGAGAAATAAAAGTATTATAAGGGAATATCATGAATAATTTTATGCATCAAAGTAGATAATCTACATGAAACAGACAAATTTCTAGAAAGACTCAAGGTACCAAAACTAATTCAAAAAGATATAGAAATCTAAACAAATTTATAACAAGTAAAGAGATTGAATTGGTAATCAATAAACTTTCCACAAAGAAAAATACAGGTTCAGGTGGCTTCACTGGTTAATTCTTTCAAACATCTGAAGAGGAATTAATACCAATCCTTCACAAACTCGTAAGACAGAATACCTCACAACTAATTCTATAAAGCTTCTATTATCCAAATTAGACAAAGACATGATTAGAAAGATACAGACCAGTATTCCTTATGAATATAGGCACAAAAATCAACAAAATTCAGCAAATTTAATTGAGCAATATATAGAAAAGTTTACATACAATTACCAAGTGGGATTTAAGGTTGGTTCAATATGTGAAAATCAATCAATGTAAGATATCATTCCAATTGAATAGACAAAAACTACAAGATAATCTCAATAAACACAGAAAGAGCATTTGACAAAATATAGTATCCTTTCATGATAAAAACATTCAATAAACTATAAATAGAAGGTAAGTTCCTTAACCTGATAGAAGACATTTATAAAAACCTCATGGCTAACAGTATACTTAATTGTAAAAGACTGAAAGCTTTCCATTAAGATCAAGAACAAGACAAGAATATCTGTCCTCCTCATTTTTATTCAACATTGGACTGGACATTCCAGACAGGGAAATTAGGCAAGAAAAAGAAATAAAAGATATCCAGACTGGAAAGTTATAAGCACAACTATATTTGCATACGACACAATCTTGTGTATAAAAAATCCTTAGGAACCCACAAAACAAAACAAAAAGTAGAACTACACCAAGTCCACAGGATAGAAGCTCAATATACAAAATCAATTGCATTTCTGTCCAAGAGCAACAATCCAAAACTCAAATTAAGGATGCAATTTCATTTATAATAGTATTAAAAGAATGAAGTACTTAGAAATAACTTTAACAAAGCAAAAGTCTTGTAAACTAATAATTACAAAACTTTACTGAGGGAAGTTAAAAGAGATACAAATAAGTGGACAAGCAGTCCATGAACTTGGATTGGAAGACTCAATATTGTTAAGATAGTAATTCTCCCCAAATTGAGGTATAGATTTAACACAATTCCAGCAGGCCTTTTGCAGAAACTGATGAAGAGATCTCAAAGTTCATATGGAAATGCAAGAAATCCAGGATAGCCAATGCAATCTTGAAAAAAAGAAAGTAGTTGGAGGACCTCATTTCCCAATTTCAAAAGTTACCATAAAGCTATATTCATCAAGAAAGATAGTGTGGTGCTAGCATAAGGAGAGTCATAATGATCAATGAAACAGAATTAACAGTTCAGAAACAAATCCTGATATTTAAAGTCAACTAATTTTTGACAAAAGTATCAAGGCAATTCACTGGGGGAAAAGAATGTTCACAAAATGGTGTTGGCATAACTGGATATACACATATAAAAAGATAATCTTAGACCCTTATCTCACATTACACACAAAAATGTAGTCTAAAGTTTTCACTTACATATAGAAGTTAAAAACATAACACTTTTAGAAGAAAATATAAGAGGATCTATGGGACCTCAGGATAGGCTAAGATAGAACACCAAAATCATGGTCCATAAAAGAGGAAAAAAATGGATAAATGGGACCTCACCAAAATCCAAATTTTTATACTTCAAAAGACACCATTAAGATAATTAAAGACAAATAAAACTAGGAGAAAATATTTACTAAGCACATACCTGATAAAGGTCTTGTATCCAGAATACACAAAGAATTCTTATGTTAACTAAAAAAAAAAAAAAAATAACCAAGCTTTTTAAATGGACAAAAGACATGAGCAGACTTTCCACTAAAGATTTACAAATGACTAATAAGTACATGAAGGGGGCGCCTGGGTGGCTCAGTCGGTTAAGTGTCCGACTTCGGCTCAGGTCATGATTTCACGGTTTGTGGGTTCGAGCCCCACATGGGGCTCTGTGCTAACAGCTCAGAGCCTGGAGCCTGTTTCAGATTCTGTATCTCCTCCTCTCTCTGCCTGCCCTCCCCCCCATGCTCATGCTCTGTCTCTCTCTGTCTCTCAATAATAAATAAATGTGAAAAATAATAATAATAATAATAATAAACACATGAAAATATGCTTAACATCAATCATCAGTCATTACGGAAATGCAAATTAAGGCCACAATGACATACCATTTTGTGCTCAGTAGAATAAGTGTAAGTAAGACAATTCCAAATGTCAGTGAGAATACGGGGAAACCGGAACCTTTATTGGATGCTGATGGGAATGTAAAATGGCACTTTGAAAACAGTTTGGCAGTTCATCAAAATGTTAAATATAAAATTACTGTACAACCCAGCAATTCCACTCCTAGGTACCTATTCAAGAGAAATGAAAACACATGTCCACACAATGACTTGTATAGAAATATTCACTGCAACATTATTCAGAATGGCCAAAAATTGGAAACAACCAAAATGTCCAACCAATTGGCAAATGGATAGACAAATATGGTATATTTATACAATGGAATGCTATTCAGCAATAAAAAGAAATGCACTACTGATATCATGGATGAACCTCCAAAGAATTTCATAAAGTGAAAGAAGCCAAGCACAAGAGCCCGCATATTATATGATTCTACTTCTATTAAATGTCTAGAAAAGCCAAATCTATGGAAACAGAAAGATTAGCGGTTGCCTAGGGTTACAAGTAGGACCAGGGTTTAACTATAAATGAGCATGAAGGACCTCATTGTGGGGATGAAAATGTTCATCATAGATTCAAATCATTGTATTGTATACTTGAAATGGGGGAACTTTAGGATACATAAAATGTATCTCAATAAAGTTATTTTTTGAATTATAGCTGATATTTATATAGCCCTTATTATGTACCATGCATTGTGTTGTTCTTAGCATGCAGTATCTCATTCAATATTTGTAACAGCCCTATAAAGTAGGCAATATTTATCCCTACTTCATGAATTAAGAAACTGAGGCACAAAGAGATCAGGTAACTTGCTGAAGAGCACACAACACATAATTGGTAGAGATGGGATCCAAGCCCAGGTGGTCTGGCTCTACAGTCTATGATCTTATCTGTGGCTTCCATTTGTGGGAGAGAAAAAATATGCAGATATACTTTTATATGGCAATATGTGGAAGGATTCACAAGGAACTTTTATCAGTAATTCCCTCTGGAAAGTGGGAATTAGGGTGGGCAGGAGAGGGAGACAAATTTATTACTTTATACCACTTTGAACTCTGAATTTTTTATACATTTTAGAATTCATGCCTTCATTTTGTAGATAAGAAACATCATTTTTAAATCAAAACATTAGTTATCTTTGATTTGTAAGATTTTTGCATTTTTAATTGTTCCTAAACTGTTTGATATTTTCTAAATTCTTCGTGGTAAACATTCAGCCATGTTCCCAAATAATTACCATGACGTGTTTTGTTACATTTTGCTCTTCCAATGTCAGAGCCCCAGGATGGGGTTCAGGCCAAGAAGGGTAGGGATGGGAGCCGAGGAAGACTTGATGAAAGAAAGGCCTGTGTTGCTTGCTCCCCTGCCAGGACCAGGCTATTACTGGGCTGGATTCAAGACTGCACTGAGCTGTGGTGTGCAGCTCTGAACTGCAGAGATGCCTGAGGCACACCCTGGGGACTGGCTGCCTCAGAAATTGCTGCTATGCTGTAGGAGATAGATTATCTGCATGCATACACATGTGTGCACACAAACCCATTCAAGAAAAGCACGTGTTTGGATTTGTGCCTACAGGATGTGAGTGATTCTACCTCAAGCCTATGTGTGCTTCTGTGTAGCAGAGGTTTGGTATTTTGTGTGGTTTTCCACTCAATATTTAAAGATATTCACAAGAGATTACATTATGAAAACAGCTAAATATTGAGGAGTATCTTTACTAACATAGGAAATATTAGCTTATAAACTTTAGGAAGCATTCACTGTGTGACAAGACACTTAAAAGAAAATGTACAGGGTTAATGTGTAGAATGTGATTAACTCTTTGCAAGCATATCTTTGGCTTAATAATGTTATTGGGGGCAGGGAGTAACAACAAGCTTTGTTTGTTTTTGTAATTGAATGTCAACACCCTACAACAGCATATTGTGAGAAAATGGGGTACTCTTTTTCATGAAAGCTTCCTTTTTAAAAATTCATATTCAGTAAAGACTAATTAAAAGGTATTTGAAGAGGGGGTGCCTGGGTGGCTCTGTAGGTTAAGTATCCTCCCTTTGATTTCGGCTTAGATCATGATCTCACAGTTCGTGAGATGGAGCCCCATGTTGGGGCTGTCAGCACAGAGCCTGCTTGGGATTCTCTCTCTCTCCCTCTCTCTCTGCCCCTCCCCTGCTCATGCGCACATGCTCTCTCCCTCTTAAAATAAATAAACATTACAAAAAGATATTTGAAGAATAATCTTTTTTATTTTTGTACTTCTCTTCTCTGGATATGGACTAGCTTCACATAACCTCCAGAGTCTTTTTGCTATTGAGACACAGAAAAATCCAATGAAGGAAGCATGGGGCTTCAGAGTCAGACAGATTAAAGTTCAAATCACAAATCTATTACTAGCTTATGTGATCTTGGGAAGATTAATTAACCTAATCTTCAGCTTTTTGTGAGTGGTTTTTCTGAAAAGATGGAATAACACTACCTCCCCACACAAGTTAGTCGATTGCAGCACCTTACACAGTGTCTGGCAATTAGTGAGTGTTCAATAAACATTAGTTCTCTTATCTCCTCTGACTAGGAGAAAAAATAAAGACTTTTTACAAAGATTCTACCTTATATGCTATTTTCCTGCTAAGGAAGTGTATTACAGAGTGAAAATGTATGGATGTCATCCCTCACCTCTCAAAATCTCTTATACCCCAGGTGTGTTTCCCTATGTCCACAGTATAGCTACTCATCCATTCCAGTGATGTTTCTGAGCAGTTGTATCAACTACTTAGATGCTGTATACTCTCATTTGTGAACTGATAATCTATATCCAGGTAAGTACCATGACAGTTTGGTTTGTTTTGAGGATGTTGCTACTAGGCACCTTTCCCAGAAAAGGTGGTGAGAAACTTGTGGGAAGACAGAAGAGTCTTTACAAGTTACTACTTCAGTTGTCTTTATTTTTTAAATAAAAATTTTGAGGACATGGTAATGAGAACAACACCAGATCAAATATGAGAATTTTACACAAAGAACTTACATTAGCCTGATAAATAAATGCATGCGGCAGAGATAATGGTAATGAACTCTTAGAGCAACTGACCTATTTCCCCCAATTCCCATAAACTGTGTTATTCCTGGTGAAGGAGCCAGTTCGGTCAACATCAGATGAGGGCCTACTATGCATGGATTAGATGTTATAGGAGGAGTTTTTGACTTTTGAAGTGTTCTGAATGCTGAGCTTTTGGGTGTTGGAGCAGGGAGGACCTGCTATGACCAGCACACAACTAAAGTGTACAACCAGAGGGGCACTTGGTTGGCTCAATCGGTTAAGGGTCCAACTTCAGCTCAGGTCATGATCTCACGGTTTGTGAGTTCAAGCCCCGTGTCGGGTTCTGTGCTGGCAGCTCAGAGCCTGGAGCCTGCTTCGGATTCTGTGTCTCCCTCTCTCTCTGCCCCTCCTCTGCTCATTCTCTCTCTCTCTCTCTCTCTCTCTCTCTCTCTTTCTCAAAAATAAATATTTAAAAAGTTAAAGTGTACAACCAGAGAGCAAAGGGTTAGTTAGGCCTGATGATCCTCTACATTTAATCCCTCCAAGGTCAGCATAATCTAAGAGCAGAAAGTCAAATGCAAGCCTTTGGGGGGAAGCCACACTTGAAAGCAGGAGGATATTAAGACAGTAAAGTAAACTAGAAAGGGCAGTAAAAAGGAAAGAAAGCAGGACATTACAAGGTCAAAGCAAAAAACAAAACAAGAATCTTCAGCGGCATCAAAAGTAGCAACGAGTTCAAAAAAGAGAAGCAGCAAAAAGTGATGTGACCAGGAGGAAGTTAGCAGTGGTTTCTGAGGTTAAGTGGTTCCTGATGGGGCAGGTGGTTTCTATTATATAAACAATGGTTTATATGGAGTGAGGTATTTAGATCAACTGCTTATTTCTCACAGAACATTAAAGAGCCATTATAATTAGATTCACTCACTCATTCATTTATTTCATTAACATTTGCTATACTCTTACAAGTGCCTAATTCTACTGAGCTCCATGGGGTAGGGGTACCTAATAGAAAAGCCATAATTAAATCATGATGGCTTCTTTCTCACAAGGAATCTGGGTGAAGTTTTAGACCTATGACTTAAAAATGAAAGTCTCATTTCCCATAACTGTTTCAGTTTATGTATTATTTTCTGATATATTAGCCTTTTGTTTTCCTTTTTGATTTCAAAAAGTTTGGTTCCCCACATCAGAGGCAAAGTGTCAATCTCAAAGGGCAGCAAGTGTAAAAAAAATCAAATTAATTGTATCTTTTTAAAAAAAAAATTAATGTTTATTTTATTTTTGAGAGAGACAAAGTGCGAGCGGGGAAGGGACAAAGAGAGAGGGAGACACAGATCTGAAGCAGGCTCCAGGCTCTGAGCTTGTCAGCACAGAGCATAACACGGGGCTCTAACTCACAAACCGTGGCATCGTGACCTGAGTCGAAGTCAGACACTTAAACCACTGAGCCACGCAGGTGCCTCTCAAATTTCAATGTATCTTATGTACGCAGTGAGGAAAGGCAGAAATGGTATTTATACCTTGTGTTAGTTTTTTTTTTCTACAAATACAAAAGCCCACACAAAGGAACCAAAGTTTCCTCAGTTTCACAAAAAATGTGTACATTGCTTTGCCTTTCAATAGTTTAATCAGTTTGGTTAGCCGCATCACTGGCAAAGGACCAACTTGGATTCTGACAGGAGGTTAAAAGCATCAAGTCTCAAAGAATCCTGTGTGACCTTTGAGGAGAAACAGAAATGACATTTATACCTTGTATTGGGTATTTGTTTCCATGAAAGTTTGATGCCTACAACATAAACCTAATCCCCCACAGGAATAAGCCAAAGTTGCCAGGCTTTCTACACGTTCAAAAAATATACCTGTGGAGCTCTGCTTCTCAAGGTGGAGTTCAGAGCCACTTTGCAGTAAATAACCTGGTTCCTGGAAGTGAGACAACCCACAGGATGCCTTTGGCACATTGAAGACAGAGGTGCATTTTACAGTCTGGGATGCACAGGCACACATCAGCTATAAGGGACTTTTGTAACTGGCCATCCAAAATAAGCCCACCTTAAAATAAATACACCAACCCATCTATAGCTGTGGTGGTTTTTTTCTTTCTACATTCTGTATTTTACGTTTTTTTTTTTCTTTTTAACAATGAGGGAACACTCTTAACTTTAAGAAAACTACTTAGACAACTTAAAGTTCTTCTAGGCCATCCTAGTGAAATATACCTATTTGAAAATTGGATTATCCTTTAAAAGTGTTCTTCTTTAGACTCCCTAATTCCAATAGCCAAAAATCTGATCTACTACATTTGGAAAGCCACTGTTTTTCAACTGTTTTATCACTCTTTTTTTTTTTTTAATTTTAAAAAGACAGTGTGCAAGGGGCAGAGGGAGAGAATCTTTTTAATTTTTATTTATTTTTTTTAATTTACATCCCAGTTAGTTAGCATATAGTGCAACAATGATTTCAGAGGTAGATTCTTTAATGCCCCTTACCCATTTAGCCCGTCCCCCCTCCCACAACCCCTCCAGTAACCCTGTTTGTTCCCCATATTTAGGAGTCTCTTCTGTTTTTGTCCCCCTCCGTTTTTATATTATTTTTGCTTCCCTTCCCTTATGTTCATCTTTTTTGTATCTTAAAATCCTCATATGAGTGAAGTCATATGATATTTGTCTTTGAATTTTAAGCAGGCTCCATACCCAGTGTGGAGCCCAATACTGAGCTCGATCCCATGACCCTGGGATTATGACCTGAGCCTAAATCAAGAGTCGGATGCTCAAACTACTGAGGCACCCAGTTGCCCCTAACACTCGATCTTAAGTCAAAAGCCCTGTCAAGGGGTGCCTGGGTGGCCCAGTCGGTTAAGCAACCAACTTCGGATCAGGTCATGATCTCACAGTTCATGGTTCTTGACCCATGTCAGGTTCTGTGTTGACAGCTTGGAGCCTGGAGCCTGATTCTGATTCTGTCTCCCTCTCTCTCTGTCCTTCCCCCACTCACATTCTGTCTCTCTCTGTCAAAAATAGACATTAAAAAAAAATTTTAAAGCCCTGTCAAATGTTTTCATGGAGAAGGTTCTTTGCACAGTAATTCCAAGCATATAAAGACATGTACCCAAAGACACCATGATTCTTAACTAGTACTTTTTGTCCAATTTATAACTGTGATTGACTCCCCCTTACATCAAATTCAAGGACAGTGTGGATGCATGGCAAAGAAGAGCTAGGTTCTACTAACAGATGTGTAAAGAAAGTCAAAACCAAGGAAAGAATTCTCCACATTACCTCAAAGTTTAGTTGATTATTAATTTCCTTATTACCCAGAAAGTACAGGTTACATCTGTCCCTATCCAACTTCTTAATGTAAGCTATACAGTCAAAATAGCCGATCTTCAGGAGAATGCCAAGTATATGCTATTTCATAATACAGAAGGTTATCTTTTCACAAGGAATACTTTTTGTAAACAAATACTTTTTGAAAATGACAGAGTCAAGACCTCAGTTTTATATTTCATATCTGAAACCATACCCTAGTAGAAATGTGGGGTTTAGCCTTTTCCATGAAAACAACCATGCCAGATTTTCTAAAAGTTAAATATGATGGTTGTAGAGGAAAACAATATTTATCATGTAAAAGATTTATATTTAGTCAAAGGCACAAACTGAAACTAAGACTATGAAAGGTGACTACAATATTGACAAGTCATATCAAACTGAAAAATACCAACTAAAGCTAATAAAGGTGAATTGCTTTAAATTCCTAAGGAAAATACAGAATTCCAACATCATTAATAATTAGAACCTTTCAAACAGTAGGGGGAAATATAAAAACATCAATATAAACACCTTAATTTGGAGGCAAAGAAATGCAAAGTGTAACATAATATTGGTAGTGCTTTTAGTCTTTAGTGCCTCAGGTTAGAGATGGATCAGACCATCTGACAACCCCAATGATGAGTACCATCCAACTGCTGGCCAGAATTAAATTATACAGTGTGACTCTCCATCAGCAAAACAGAGATTACAGAACATACAACTTGATACAAGTTGTACAATAATTTAAACTTGTCTGGGAAATGGCCAGTTCAGAAGGGTCAATTTTCTGTCACACTATATCAGTAAGCAAATTCAGAGGGATCATTTTGTAACACTACATAAAATAGCAAATTCACAGCACCTTTCAAAAGCCCCACCTTGTAGGGCACCTGGGTGGCTCAGTCGGTTAAGCATCTGACTCTTGACTTAGGCTCAGGTCATGATGTCACAGTCAGTGAGATCAAACTCTAGGGCAGGCTCTGGAGCTTGCTTAAGATTCTCTCTCCCTGGGCACCTGGGTGGTTCAGTCAGTTAAGCGCCCAACTTCAGCTCAGGTCATGATCTCACGGCTCGTGGGTTCGAGCCCCGCATCAGGCTCTGTGCGGACAGCTCAGAACAGCTCAGAGCCTGGAGCCTGCTTTGGATTCTGTTTCTCCCTCTCTCTGCCCACCACTACCCCTCAACTTGCATTCTGTCTCTCAAAAATGAATAAACATTAAAAAAAATATTCTCTCTCCCCTTTCCCCTCCCTTGCTCATATTCTCTGTAAAAATAAATAAAAGGCCTCAAGGCCCCACATTGAGCAAAATAAGAGTCAAGAGGAACACAGCTTTGCTTCATTTACAATTTACTAGCTCTTCCAGTGTTTCACAGTGATACAGGGGTTTCAATGATCTAACATGAATGGGCCAAAAGGTGGACCTATATTGAACAAATGTCTTGATTGAATCAGGCTATTTATATAATTTTTCAGTAATCTAACATGAATGGGCCAGAAGGTGGACCTATATTGAATAAACGTCTTGACTGAATCAGGCTATTGATGCAATTTTTTGGTCTATTGGTAAGAAGTGTTAAGCTGTCTTCCATCCAGGCAATATCATAGTTCACAGGGGGGGATGTAAATGTCCTAAAATTAAAGAAAAAAAGTTAATTTACTTATAACCCAAATTTCAATATCTATATTCACTTGCACACGTTAGCATCTACTCTGCTAATGAAGACCTTCATGTGTTCCCAGTCAGTGGCTCAATTAAAATGTGAAGGATACCTTAAGGGATTAATTCAGCCAGCAAGAGTTTTCACGGTTTACCATTCAAATACTGGAAGTATTGAAACACATATTTCCTCCAAATCGGGTTCCAAGGTAGGCTAGATCCATTTATGGCTCTAAGAATAGTTCACCAGGGGAGTGTGGTAAATGAAAACTCAGTAAAAGACCAGGGAAAATGCCAATATTGGGTCAAGAGCAGAGTGTACTTCCCAGGGAACCTGACAAGTAAGGTCACTACTAGGATTCTCCATTTTTTTTTCCATGTAGGTACAAATTTGTCAGAAAGGGGACCACTTAGGACCTTTAGATTGACGTGTAGGTAAAACCCCGAAAGGCTCTTCTGCCCTTTGTGGCCGTGCCTTGTGTTTTAGAGACCTGACCTACCTATGCAGGGCTAACACAGTACCAATAAGACTTGAACGCACCAGTCGGCAAGACCTTGGCAAACTCAGTCCATCCATCACATGAACAGGCTGAAGGAAACACCAAGACAGAGTTGAGGACTAAAATGAACATACCTTAAAATTGGAGAGGAGTAAGCCCGTGATTTGCCGATTACACTATCTCATACTGGTTATTTGTTATGGCTCGAGAGAGGCAGTAGGCTAGAAAGATTCCAATCAGCTAAAAACAAAATACAAAAACAATTAAACACACACACACACACACACACACAGAGACACAAAAGAGCTTAAAGACCTCAGGATATAGGTTTATTTTCCTTTCACTTCTAATTCACTAATAATTTCCTGAAGTTTTTCTCGACAGCTGTGTTTGATACTCAGCAGCACCTAAATAACATTCAAAGAATATAAGGGAAGTTTTACCACTACTGTGACCTGGAATTTCACAACAGTCACTGACAAAAGTCCTAAATGTCATTAAGTTTTGGAGAAACTTACCAGATAACTTATCAGCTATCAGAACAAAAAGGATTTGGCTTAGCATAAGCATCTCATCACATAAAATCTCCATCTGTGAAGGCTGTTCCATAAGCAAACCACTAGCCACAGGTGGCTTTTGAGCACTTCAAATGGGGCTAGATTGAGGCATTCAATTTTTTATTTCATTTAATTAGAACCTTTCAAACGTGCTAGTGGCTATTCTATTGGTACAGATTGAGATACAGCTATATATGCTATTTTAGAAATGCATTAAGATTAGACTTCCAAAACCAATCACAAAGGTCAAAATGAAGTCTATCAATTCTTTCAGTTTTGTCTCCACGATGTTTAATATAGGAAAACCTCCCAACCCCTAAAAAAAATTGTTTAGAGCCACAACACTAAATTTTCATGTCACAGTGAGAAGTAGCACAACTCAGAAAATACAATTTGACCCACAACATAGCACATACCCAACATAACAGGCACACAGATTGAATGTGGGGATCGTGTGATCAAAATTTTTTAAGTCAGACCTTATATGCAACTCATCAGGCAGTTGCAGCCCAGGAAAGAAAAATCTGAATCATGTAGAATCTTTACTGCACCGAAAAACACTGTTCCCATCTATCTAATGCTTTTGTTTAATTAATAAACTATGATGCTGGAAAACTGCCATTCCCAACAGGGCACCAGGTATGTGCTACTAGGAGGTAATTCTAAGTCTTGCTTTTTGTAGTTTCAAAGCATGACAAGCTATGGTCAAAAGAGCCGGTAAACTGAGAATAAAATTTAGAGAATTCTAATTGTGGAAAACAGTGTGGGAAAACATAAGATCCAAGGCATCAAAAAACTGGAATGAAAACAGCAAATCATCCCCTCCAAAATAAAACAAAGCTACGGTTTTATTTACTGGGTCTATTTAAGACCCAAACGCAAATGATTGACTCCATATGTGTCTAATTAAAATAAAAGTCATGCAATACTGTGATGAGAAGCTGAGACTTTGTGAAAATGTGACTTCTCTGGAAGTGCCCTGAATCCTTCACAGTGGAAATATTCTAGCTTACACCTAACAAGAGTGACAAAACACTCCTAACTACAAGGACTTACCTGGAAGCAAGCAACTCCAAAGGAAATTCCCGCAACCACTCCCATTTCTGACTCTATAATGGTCATCACCTTTATAAAACAACCCTAATGGGAGTGGAAAATAAAATATTAAGTACAGCACAAGCAACAAGGAACACTTCTGCCAAAACAGGAGCTTTAGCTACCACTGCCTTTGTCATTTTATTAAAATTTACTCTTTTATATAACAAATCTTATCTCCTCTCAAGCACAATGTTCTCGACAGAAGTTTGAAGAGAAGTTCCACCTCTTGTATTATGCATTTAAAAGTGTTATTTGCTCATTGTGTGAACTCAAGTGAAATTGTCTGAGCTTCAGTTTCCTCATTTACTCAATGAGACTAATACTTGCCCTGCCTATTTCTGATTATATTTAGTGTGACTAAAAATTAAAAATGGAGTCAACTCTGTATTCAGTTAATATTTTCAAATAAAACAATTTTAAAGGCTCCTTACTTCATTGTTTACTTTATCAGCATCTCTCTGTGGAGAACAATTTTCAAGTTTGCAGCAACTCTTGGGAAATCCTTTTTCTAAGTAATAATTAGTATCCTTCCAATCTCTATAGTCGGTGACACCACAACAATGCAACTGAAAAAAAAAAACACATTTATAGTTTACATCATTGTAGTCAAACATTTAACCTATCATCTTAGACTGCAATTTGTCCTCAAAACAATATTATACTCAATGATCCTTATCCTAATATTTTTAAGTGGCTGTCCTCAATCAGCATTGTAATTCAACAGATTAGCACCTTTTTTTCCCCTAATAACAAGTGTAAAATTTTTGCACTGGACTCACTTTCCTGCTCTGGTTGGTACTAACAGTACTTGGTCTGTGATGTGAAGAGTGAAGAGGTGTACATGTGAGGAGAATGATTAGGAGAAAATGGAGATATGTGACTTAGTATCATCCCATACTTCTTTCCAGGGACCTATCTTTCCAGGGACATATTTTCTCCTGATCAAAGATTGTAATGAGAATATCGTACAAGTGGACAACACCTAGTAGCCAGGGGCCTATTTCTCTTCTCTAAGGAGATAAGGAATGTGTTCCCCACTTGAGAAGCCACCACCTATGACCACTTACCGTATTTTGAATCTTGTCTACTGCATCGCTTCTATAATCTCCCGTAGAGTTATACTGCTTTATAGTTTCCTCATAATTATTCTTAAAACTGTTCTTAATCTACAGCAAAGAAATACAATGCTAGTAAATAAAAATTCTACAAAGTCTCTTAGGTTTCTAGGTCAAATAAAAAATCCCCACATCTGACCAATGATCATATCTTTGACAATAACAACATGTATGGTAATTAATTTCTACGGTCCAATCCTGTCCTCTATGGGATATAGTCTAATTGAGAGGATTACTAAGCAAAACATTACAATAAAAGATGATAAACACTCAAGTTCAAAGTGCTATGGGAGCATTTATTCAAGTGGCAGCTCTGTACTCCTGTATCCCTCCCCAAGTTTTTCTCTACTTTAAGTACAAATTTGATGCCTGTAAAATTTTTAAGCTACAAAACCTTACTTTGGGAGACTGTACTACCACACTTTGTAAAACACTCTCATTGAAGAACCTTCACTACTCACCAAATGATTCCCCAACCCCAGGTTTAACAGTGGAACTCTGATTTCTAATTCAATATTAAAGTTTTGATGATTTTCACTAAGTATATCCAATCTGTTAGAAATATGTGGCATAATGGGGCGCGTGGGCAGCTCAGTCAATTAAGCATCCGACTTCCGACTTCAGCTTAGGTCATGATCTCACAGTTCGTGAGTTCAAGCCCGGCATCAGGCTCTGTACTGACAGCTCAGGGCCTGGAGCCTGCTTCAGATTCTGTGTCTCCTTCCCTCCCTGCCACTCCCCTGCTCATGCTCTGTCTCTCTCTCAAAAATAAATAAACATTAAATAAATAAATAAATAAATAAATAAATATGTGTGGCATAAGTGGAGAAGGTATCAATCTTGTGTTATAAATTTTGTGCTTTAAATATTGTCCTATCAGTAAAGTTATAAATTGTACTATCTTCACTTCAGTAGGTACTTGTACACAGAAAAAGAACTGGAAATACATGTCATTATGGGTACCTGTAATTTCCTTCTGGTGATTGTCAGTCTTTACAATTTTCTAATTTTTTTATTAAAAATGGGTTAAAATTTTTACAAGAAAGCCATTATTGTCAGCTACAGGCTGAAAAAATAAGCATTACATAAAAGTAAGCTTTAAGAGTGGTTTTTGAACTTTTAAAAATTGCCTTTAACTCTGTTTTTTATGTCTAGGAGAATAACTTTTAACATATTAATAGGTTGCCTAATTCAAGCTTACCTCATGTCTAAAAACAAATCCTACGATGGCAGCGACCAGTTCAACCAAAAAAATGAGAGTCAGAAACATTGCATACTGTGGGATAAAAAGAAAGTCCAAGTCAGCATAAATAAGATACATCACAGCAGCAAAGGGAGTCAAAGAAAAATACAGTCTGCTCAATCAGTTCAGCATGTTTTTATTAAAAAGGACAGGGGAAACACAACAAAAGTGGGAACTGGAAGGTGAAGTGTTACTTGGGAAGTAACAGGAAAAATCCTAAAGGGCCGTGGCCAGTTTCAAGAAACAAAGCCTACAACATATAAGACTCTTCTAAAACCAAGAATCAATTCTAAGGAAAACAAGGACTCACCAGTTTTAGCATCCATGCAGAAGCTCGGCAGGTAGCAAAACAGCCAAAGGTGCCCAAAAGAATAATGACAGTGCCGGTGCCAATGAGCACAAAGGGGACATTGGTGGCCTTCTCATTTAAAAGGGAAAAATAATTCTCCAGGCTCACCTTGCCCCAAAGGCCAATGGCAAGAAGGATAACACCAGTGATCTATGTGGGAAACCAGAGAACAGAAAGTATAATATACACTGTATAATAGAGAACAGAAAGTATAATATACACAGCAGCACCTTCAAACCACAAACCACTGGGTATTTAAGATGCAATAGGTGTACGAATTTAGCAGTCTGTGGCCACAGAGCTGTGGCTGGGATATGGGAGACAAGGGGCAGGAAGGGGATCTGCACAAAACGACAGGCCTTGATAAATCCACGCTAGATCACCAGGTAACCCAGGAAACCAGAGCAAAACCAGGGGGACTGCTAGAGAAGGCATCTTAACAAAATTCTTAAACTTCATCTTTTTTTTTTTTTTTTTTTTTTGTATAAACAGAAGTCTGTGGCATATCTGTCCTAGGAATAACAACTTATTTAACTGCTTTACTCCCGCCCTAGGAAGCACACCTTCCTGGAGAAGGGAAAAAAGTGTTTCTAGGAGTTCCTGAAACTTCCCCCTCCCCCAACCCCAGTTCGGAGTTGAGCACAGCGTACAAAAGGATACTACACAAAAGCAAGCTGGATGATAGGTTGGCGGGAGTGCAGCCATTAGTATACTTACCTGTGAAATACTCCCCTCTTACGAAGCAGTGAAAAGAAAGAGACTATTAAGCGAGTGAGCCCTCAGAGGGGAGGGGCAAGCCTTGCCTCTCGAAAAGGTCCGGGGACACCCTCTGAGAGCTCTGGGGGGTTAACTCCCTTCCTCGTCCCCCGCCTCAAATTCGAATCCTAAGCGCATCTGTGTCCCCAGCACAGCCTATTGGCTGCCACCGTCCAGCACTCCCCCCGGAGCGGGCAAGATGCCCAAGCAAGACCCCGGCAACTCATTGCCACCGTCAGGGTCACTGCGGCGACAGCCGGCCAAACCCCTCCCGCGCCTCCCTCCCCACCCCGGACCTGAGCACCCTCCGCTCAGCGTCACACCCCCCACCAAAGCCCGCAACCCCACCCGCCCCCGGGCTCCTCCGTTTCTCACCCAGAAGATGAAAGTGTAGATCAAGAGGACGCTCTTGAAACAAGTAATGACTGGTTTGGTCTGCAGTCTCCGAGACGGGGACGCCATGATTAGCTCAGGACCCTGCCCCGCCGCACCAGGCGAGCAGAACAGAGCAAGAGAAACGCAGAGTCCCCGAGTCTCCCCGGAAACTGCCGGAAACTTACGAGCGTCTACAACTGAGAAGAGCCGGAAACACTGTACAATTTTCTAGAGGGTAAAGTCCGGGAGGCTATCCGAAAAGTGACGACAATTTCTGAGCGCCCCTTGCTGAAGGTTACCGAAAACCATATACAAAGTTCTATTGTCGGGAATTTCTTAGATCTTCAAGTAGAGCTTTCTTAATTTTTTTTCTCTCAAGGAATCTTTCCCGCTCCCCACCGCTCCCTACCCTTATAACTTGATCATATTGTTCTATCACCAGGAGCGCCAGCAGCACTCTGAGATTCGGCCTTGCCCGCCCCTGGTGCCCTAAAGGGAAAGAAAGGAATGAAAAAAGAGGTTAAAAGTGATCTAAGAATCTTTTATTACATGGCTAAATATCCTCAAGAAATATATTTCCAATGAGAAAGCGTATTACAAAGCGACACGTACAGTCATATGTTTTTAGACAAAAACTGAGGAAAAGTAAAATTTACCTGAGTGGTGATATTAAGCTGATTTCTTTTTCACTTGTTCTGTGCTTTTCAATTTTTGAACATTGTTTCATGTGGTGGGGAGCGGGGCATTAAGAGTGAATGGACTGTGGGAAGTAATCACTTCTTGAAAGAATTCCGAAGTTAGGTATGAGAGATTGTTAATGAATTTGACAATTTTCCTATAGAAATTTGCAAAATCCATTATCTTTCTCCTCTGTTATCCTCTAAACAATTGGAAAGTCGAGGGAAAATGTTCTAAAGTGATTAATATTGAAATGTAACTTCAGCTATCAACAGTAAAGTTTTAAAAAGGGAAGGTGCTACTGAGAATGTCAGGTAAATGTGACCTCCCGCCTCCACATTTTAAATGTTAAAACTGAACGGCACTGTATATTTGAGCCCCCTGGGTTTTGAGATCGAGAACCAGCTGATCACAGAGAGGCTGAAACCGAAAGTCACACAACTAACAGCAAAGCCAAAATTAGAGATCACTGTGCTTTTCGATCCCCTCCCGTTACACCAGCCACATATGGTATTGAGTAGTGGCATGTCTGTCCATCTCCCTAAAATTCTCCCAATTGCTTAGATCTTCCTAGAACTTGAGACAGTGTGCTCCTGAGGAGTTAAACTGCTTACAGAATGGGATTAATCACCAAAAAGTTTTCTGTTCCATATGTCCAGAGGCAGCCCTGAGTGAATCCAAGGGGTAAAGTGGAACAACAACAAAAAAAAAAACAACAGCCCTCTTCAGGGTCTCCTAAACATTGGTGACAAAAGCTGAGGCTCTTTTTGTTTGGGGCTTGAGTTCAGGAAAGGCCAAATGTAAAGACAAGTCTCCAGATAGTTGAAAGGCCTAGAAAATTTGAACTATGCAAATCTGAAGAGCCCTAAAGAGTATTTAAGGTTCCTTGTTACATCTGTGAAATAGGGAAATCTCATAAAGGATTCATGTGCATGTGCTTTGCTCAGCACACAAGAATAAGCGCATATATTTGAGCTATAAGTTAATTCTATGCCTGTAGTTACAGGGAAAAAAGAAATGAGCCTAGACCTTATAGATACTCACTGTTTCCTGCTTTCTGGTACCTCTTAGGCTTCAAGAGTGACTAAATGAGCCATTCAAATTGCCCATAATTTAAATAAGTCATTTACTTTTCATGGGAACCTCAGAATAGAGAGGGTTTTTTTTTTTGTTTGTTTGTTTGTTTTTTATCTAGTCAGGTTCAAAGCAATTCACAAAATGAATTAAATACAAATGAATTAAGGAAGTGCTATAGGCATCCTGGTCTCCCATTTTACTTAGGAACATTAGTTAAATCCCTAGCATTCATCTTTCTAGGAATTCAGGACAGGTATAATCAAGAAGAAAAGAAAGATTACCAATGGGTGTGAAGACCCAATTTTCTGATTAGTGAAAAATACATACTTTGTGAAATTTTCTCTGGCCCTTCTTGCTCCCTCCATAAAAATATATACTTGTGAGAAAAAATGGTTACTTCTGGGAAATCGGAGTTGATACCTAACACCAACAATACTATAGATATGTATGCTCCTTTATCCCTATGGTAAGACACAGAACATTTAAGGTTCAACCAAAAACAACTTAACTTTTAAGGAAAGTCTATAATTGTACATTCCTAGTAAACTATGGATGGCACTTAAAGTATGGAAGTGTATTTTTTCCTATTAAATCATGTATGCAGATGACTCCACATTTCCATGTTATGTATAATGAACTGGTTGATCTATATTATAGCACAGAGTATGTATTAAGGTGTGGTTTCTTGACTAAGCTGTAAGCTCTTCAAGGGCAAAGACTGAGTGTCCAGTGAGTGTGTGCTGTTTCTTGAAGGATGGGAGTAAAAGACAATATCAGTCCCCTATGCAATCCATCACATCATCACTGACATAAGCTTAACATCACAAGTGGGCATTTACTGTATTGCTATTATATTGCTATATATATAAAGAAGAGGTGATGCCCAGGCTTTTTTGCTTGAAACTTTGCTTTAAATATATACCACAGAAACAGAAAACAAGAAAGTTACATTGACTTGGTCACACAGAGCTTCCCTGTACTTTGAATATTGTCTTAGGACCAGCTCCTATAGCATCATGCCAGATGTCTGAGATCCAAGAGAGCAACTACTAGAGAATGAATATTGCACCAACAGTCTTTATCCTAAAATTTTATCCTAAAAGTTTAAAAGCCTAACATATAAACACATGGAGAGAATGGGTAAAGTATACATCTCTGCAGCTATAAACACTGAGGGAAGGTTATCAGGAAATATAGCAGATGTCAATTTTGAAAGAAACATGTGCCATAACTACAAGAAATGAGGTTGAGGAGGCTCTAAGTAAATGCAAAGCTTTTTCCCTAGGCTAAATAACAGTATGTGAGGGGTTCTCATATTAAAACAAACAAGTATCAAGGGAAGACTTGCTAACTTCTTGTCATCTTAAATGAAAGCTTCCTCTGAAGCTTAGATTTGTACCACGTTCTGGAAGGGAGTTTCCTTGTGAGCCCACAAGCAAAGAAATATTTTTGTGGCTGAAGAGAAAGTGAAATAGTCAAAGCAAAAGCCACATCTTATTTCCAAGAATGTGTTGATTTTCCACCTCTCCCTTCCTCTACCACTTACAATGCTGCTTTGTTTGAATAACAGTCAGTGCCAAATTAAACCAAAGGCTGACACAGAATTTAATATTCCTATGGCCGCAACATCTTGCACCATTGCCTCTCACTCTGCTACACCCTCTTACCCTGCTGCCATGTCACAAAACCCAGAAGTTCAGTTTACTTCAAATTTAGGCCTGGGTCTGGGCCTAAACCCAGACCAAAGGGGCATCTAATCCCACCTAAAGTAATATAAGTAGTAATTCTCTAAGTCATAAGATACATATATTCTTTAAAGTATTAATATTGTAATACTTAATTGTACTATTGATATTACATTCTATTGTATATTTATATTATATATAGTATTATCAATATTACATTCCATTATATATTATATATTGTAACTATAATATTGAGCATTGAATATGTACTGTTGCTAAGCGCTTGACAGGTGGTACCTCATGCATACATCACAAGAGCTATCTTATTGTGAGGTCAAGACTACCACTTCCCTCACTTTACAGGTGAGGAAACAGGTTCAAAAAGGCTAACTTGCCTAGGACCAAGCCCCTCCACCTTCTGTTTCTCTCATCAGAAATAGGGTCCACTCTATGACGAGACATGGCTGCCATTGTATAAATAGGTGTCTTGGCTGGGAATAACCAAGCAAAGACTGCTATATTCAGATGTTTAACCACAAACAAGGGCTCTTAGAAGCCCCTGAGTCATAAAAACCTCAATTATTTCCTCAATTCTTCCTTGTACTTGGGGGTTTTGTTGAGTTTTACTTTTGCCTTCATTCCAATAGCCCAATCACCTAAGACATAACCCTGCCCATCCCAGAGTGGCAAAGTAGAGAGTTCAGTACTTTTTCTGGTTCAGTCTGTTTTCCTCCCTCTTTATGACCACAAAAACACTTGTTTGATGCTGAAAATATTGGGGAAAGGCAAATATTTTCCTTAAGTATTGTTGCTCTTTGTTTTACATTCCATATTCAGTAGGGATTTGTGTCCCTTTCTATTAATTTCCTGTAACCTTCAAGATTAAGTTTAAGTGTTGTTCTTTGGCATTTAAACTATGTCTCCCCCAGGAAATATGATATCAGCTTATTTCCTACTGCTTTTCCAACATGAATTTCCTGTTCCACAATAAGCCAGTATGATTATCTCCCAATAAACAAGATCTGTTCCCTGTTCCCTTCCCATTCTCCAACCTCACTCAAAATTCCTACTCCTTACTTAAGGTACATCCCAATCCCAACTCAACAAGAGTGTGAATCTACCCCCTTCAACCATCTCCCCACACCAACCCACACACACCTCTTTTTCTAGCATCAGAGCTCATAGTCTGACCACTCACATTAACTCAGATCTTTAGCCAATTACTATGGTACCTGCTTGCTTCT
Organism: Panthera uncia; assembly: GCF_023721935.1. Classification (NCBI taxonomy): domain Eukaryota; kingdom Metazoa; phylum Chordata; class Mammalia; order Carnivora; family Felidae; genus Panthera; species Panthera uncia. Next base: position 77,411,034 of record NC_064817.1, read on the forward strand.
CTACTTACCTGTCTTATATCCTGCTGTCTACATGTTCAGAAACTACTGAAGAGCCAGTGTGGTAGGGCTCTTGCACCCCCTTTTATACTCTCCCCAACACCCTAGGACACAATGCTTAATTGATGAACTCATTTGGTTTCAGCCAATCCCTGTTGAGCCCTTTGGTTACAGCTGGTCTCTGAGACTAACCACTTAGTAGTGACTTAAGGTTTGATCAATTCAATTAAATAAACTAAATAAATGTCTAAGCCATCCCAACATTACACTATCACAAACAAAACAATTAAGTTGAGCTGCTGGATAATGTCTTCGAACATTACTACTCCCTATCCTAGGAACCAGTAAAAAGACACCAACTATTTCATTCAGAATATATCTTATCTCTTATTCACATAATGACCTTACCATTTTCAGTTTCTAATACCTTTTATAGAATCCCTTCAACTACCCTTGACTAAGTGCCCATCATAAAATTTAAAAAACACCTCTTGTTTATTTTCTTAAAATCTCATATTACACATTACAACCATCAGATTAACATCATTTAAACATGTAATTTGAACATCATCATTTAAATAGATAATTCATATGTACATAAGTTTCCTGAACAGGAATATCTTTATTCCTATTGTGTCTTGTGTATTGTTATTATTTCTTCTCTGAAATTCTCTTCTTTGTCTATTTTTCATTCACTTTTTTTCCATCTACTCCTTTCATATTCTCCATGAATCTTTTCCTCCCTTTCTAGCCCTGATCTTGTCTGCTTTTAAAAAGCTCATAATATACAATTAGGGACCCATAGAAATGAGAAATACTCTTGAATGGTATTAAAATTCACAATTTCATGTCAATTTGCCTTAGTGTTCTAAGGAAGTTGTTTCTACTTTAGTTTTGTTAAGCTTTGCTGAGACCTTATCTAGGCAAGTCAGTTTCCATATCTAACATTTCTTAAAATAATATGTTATTGACTGCCGAGGAACTTCGTATTGAATGTCTTCATGTTGAAAATAGTACTGAACTTTAAGAACTTTACATTTGTATGTATAGATGTTGTCGGTCTCTTTGTGTGTCTTTGTCTTATCTTCCCAACCAAATCAGAGAGGTGTTTTATTTAACCTGACACCCACAATTTCTGACACAGTGTTATCCACACATAGTGGATGCTGAAGAAATGCTGGGTTTTTTTTTTAAATGACCCCTCTTATTTTGCATAAGCTTTTCATATTGCCCATCTTTGTGCTTCACAGAACTGCTGCCGGTCTCCATATACACTTACTTTGATCTCCCTATGATTTCCGTATTCTCCTCCTTCACTTTCTTCTTTAATTTCTCTCTGCCACACCTCTTTCCTGCTCCCTCCAGCTATGAGTGGGACATGAGGCCTTACACAGCATCCTCAGCCTAGCATGTGCTAGGCTCTGTGTTGTGTGCTGGAGAAATGAGGAAGACTAAGGCAAGGTTGTTGCCCCCTAGGCTCTCATGGTCTGGGAGGGGACAGAGATGAGTCTGAGATGAACAAACTAGTAAAGCAGAGGATAGTGATTGTCATGGGTAAACAATGACAATGAATGTGATAAACTTGTAATTGAGATATGTACAAGGTGATGTGATAGAAAAGGAAGACAAACCCGATCTCGCTGGGGTGGGCTGAGGGAAATTTCTCAGCAGCAAAGATGGATACAGTTTTAATAGTCCAGGAAAGGAAAGAAAAGAATACAGGGTAGAGTCAGTATGCCTGGGCAAAGGTACCAAAGTATGAAAAGAAGAGTAAGAAATTCAGTACGACCTGATGAAGTGAATGTTTAAAACTAGGCTGAGGACATAGATGGGGTTTGCTTGTGAAGGGTATGGAATGCCCTGCTAAGAGCTCAGACTGTACTCTTTGGCAAGAGGTTTTTTTTTTTTTAAGAATGAAAACAACCCTACTAGAAATTATTACTCTGCTCTCTCTCCCTCTCTCTCTATTACACACACACACACACACACACACACACAAACACATGCACTTAATAGATTTACTATTTCCTAACACCTGAGTTTAGAGTAAATTTTTATATCTGAGTAAAAAGGCCTCACAATCTGGCCCTACTCTATCTATTCAGTTTTGTTCCCTATCACTCTCTTGATCTGTCTAACCAGTTTGCCCATCCCCCTCTGACCTAACTGTGAGCTATTATTTATGTGGTTTCCCTTGCCCCAGAGCAGACCAAGGCCTACCTCTCCCCACAGAGTGTTCACACAGTCCTCACAGTCTATACCATAACTTTTAGAATTTTATATGGTCATATATTATTTTCAAATTGTTTATGTCCCCCTTCTCTCCCCTCCTAAACATAAATCCTCTGGGAGCTGTAGAATAAGCTTCATTAGATGAAGGATCAAACACTTCATGTTCACCACTGTTCTCTGTTCTTAGCTTATATCAGATGTCCAATGAAAGCTAATTCCCTAAACACACACAATTGTAATCAAGAACATTTTTATTGAATGTCTGCCTCCTACATTCCATGACGGCAAGGATTTTTTTCAATGTTTATTTATTTTAAGAGAGAGAGCAAGTGTGTGAGTGGGAGGAAGGTCAGAGAGAGAGGAAGAGAGAGAATCCCAAGCAAGTTCTGGCTGTCAGCTCAGAGCCTGAAGGTGGAGGGGGAGGGGGGACTCTGAGATCACAACCTGAGCCAAAATCAAGAGTCAGTCGCTTAACCTACTGAGCCACCGAGGGGCCCCAGGGCAAGGTTTTTTGTCTCTTTTGTTCACTGATGTTTCTCAAGTACCTAGAACAGTGTGTGGCACATAATACATTCTCAATTAAAACTGTTGAATTAATTATGCGTTAGGATGCCAGGGATTTTGTCTGTCTACCATCCTTAACATAGTAGAAGCATGATAAACTTATTGAATAAATGAGGCCAAGATTGTCTTCATTTTTTTTTTAATTTTTTAATGTTTATTTATTTTTGAGAGAGAGAGAGAGCACAAGTCAGGAAGGGGCACAGAGAGAGTAAGACACAGAATCTAAAGCAGGCTCCAGGCTTTGAGCTGTCAGCACAGAACCTGACGTGGAGCTTGAACCCATGAACCATGAGATCATAACCTGAGCCGAAGTTAGAGGCTCAACCAACTGAGCCGCCCAGATGCCCCTGTCTTCAGTTTTTTATACCACTGTCACACTGGTGAACACATAGTAGACAGTCAATACATATTTCTGATTGGTGGATTGGAAATGAAACAGGCTTGCTACTGAATGTTTTATTATCAGAAGCACAATTCTTCCCTTTATAACTGAGAAGAGGTTATTAATTTGCTTGCACACACAGCGAAGAAACCCTTTCTACAGCACCTAAAAAAGTTCTTCTACAATGATTTTTCAAGGATGGAAATGCCCACTCTGAGAGGAGGAAGAATGTGGGAAGCTGGTGTGCACTATGTTAGAATACTCTCATTACCAGATACTAAAAAGAAAGCTTGCTTAGTGAAGCATATCCCTCCATCAGAGGTCACTGGTAAATAGCTTAGTCAGGGCTATAACCTTGCCATGCACAGATCATCTAGGTGTGCTTGAATAGTCTCCCCCTAAAGCCTCTCTAAGCATGCTTTCCCTGCATTCTTATTACAGGAATCAGTCTTGATTCTTCAGGCAAAAAGTGCATGGTATTTTTTGTAAACAACATAATCTTATCAGAAACTAAAGTCCATAGAAGTTAGGTCATCAGTGAGATAGTTTCAAAGTGTGTTTGACCTTGTATATATGGATGGCAAGGCAACTGAAGAGCTGGGAAGTACTCAAGAATTACAGGGGAAATCTCTAGGGAATGTCCAAGTCAGCTACACTCTTCCCCTCTCCTTGGAGTTTGTGAAATTCCTTTTAATTCAATCCTGATGTCACGTTGAGTCATAAAAAGAAGTGTTCTTCAGTACACCACATCTCTGGAGGCCCTTTAGCCAGGCTCTGTTAGTTATTACTATACTCATGGGCTCTGGGCCAGCACCTTTCACACTTTCCCTCTGTTCTGTGGCAGATGGACTGTGTTCCTCTAATCCTTGTGTTCTTTCTCCCCCATCTCTCTAAAGTCCTTCTCTGAGGGAGGAATAGCTTATAGCTTTGGGGATAATACAGCTTTAAGGAAACTTTTGGCAGATGTGGATGTCCTAATATCTGGGCAGTGTTAACAGAATCCCAGAGGCCTGGACGGACCAAGAGCCACTCGTTCTAGGAATGGTAAAGTAGAAGTTTTTCCGACTGATGAGAGGAGCACAGAGGAAGGAGAAAAAGAAGGAGAAAGAGAGCACAAAAAAATATAAAACAGGTAAGTAAGATCTGCTGCCGAACCCCTCTACATTATACTACCTCATTTCACGATCATCAAAGGTAATGAGACCTAGGACATGGACAATATGGGTTGTGGGGGGGGTGGGTTCTTTTATGAAACTGGATTATATGCTACTTGCCATTTGAACCATGACCTGGCTGCAGATACAGGTTCCCACTACCTTCCTGGCCCGAAGCAGAGGGTGGCTGACTCCCGGTGAGTGAGGTTTTCAGTCTCCGATCAGGGAGGAGATAGGGAAGCAGTCACAGATGCAGAGTAGTGGGTTGAAAAGGAAAGCTTGTGTTCCAGGACCAAGGAACTGGATTGAGACTGCATATGTGGGAGAGGTCAGTGATTAGTTTATTTAGCTGTTCATTTTCCTGGATCTCTCTTGAATCCTTCCTTTCTTGTCCTTTTGTTCCCTCTTTATGCTTTTATCTCTTTCCTTCAGCCCTAACAGATTTTCTTTTTCTAGCTTCCTTCCCACATCTTTCAACTTTCCTTGCCTCCCTTGCTTGTTCTAATTTTTTTTTTCTATTCTGCTTCCTTGCCAGTGTCTGAACAAAATCTGAATTGAAGTGGAAAATGAATTTTTGCCATTCTTGGACTTTTCACATCCCTTAGGGACTCTGGCCAGAATCTGCCATCTTTTGTTTCTCCATTTCTGGAACTGACTCCTCCCCTGAGCATGGCATTTCATTGATATCATGTGGGTGAATGGGTGCTTGCTGAAAAGTGCAGTGACCAGTTTATACCAATAAGCAGCAAGTTTTAATACTGTTTTGGATGAATTATTTGCCTACTGGGAACCTCAAAACTCTCATCCCATTGTGAAGACAGGACAGGAAGTGAGAAGGCAATTGAAGCTTGCTCACCCTCTCCTCATGTCCCTCAATAGGTTTTTCCCAACATCACAGACTTCCTGCTAGCTCAGCAGAATAAAACAAGAAGGTTAGGCTGGACTTAAAAGCCAAAAGCCACTACCAAACCACTAAGTCTCAAAACCCAAAGCTAAGAAAAGATCCAGGCCATAGTTAATGTCTGAGGGACTAGAGAAAGGAAACATCTAGTCCTGTCTAATACAAAGTGGGGTATAATAATATCTAATATATATTGATTGCTTCCCTATGTGCCAGGCAATAATCTATTGTATAAGGTAGATACTATTATGATTCCCATTTTATAGATGAGGAAACTGAGGCTCAGGGAAGTTAAGAAAGTTTTCCAAGACCCCATAGCTAATATGGACAGAATTGGATACAGATCTGTGTAACTCCAGAGTTCAAGCTCTTAGTCCATATACGCTAATGCTTTCCCAGATTAGTGGTTAGGAAATGCTACTTAAACAGATGAAACCATCAACTGGCAGCTTTTACATTGCAGGATGCCCTCTTGGTTCTATATGACTTTATGTTGGCCCCTTCCTGATTTTGGTTCCTCCATGTCCTTGTCTATAATTTGGACAATGAAACATTTGCATCTGATCTCACCATGGTTAATTGAGAATTGATTGTTTTATGTCATCCTCCTCCTGGGAGGAAAAGAGATCAGAAATAACAAATAGAGCCTTGCTATTCTATAAAGTGGAAGGTCCTTACAGAGGACACAATATAACAGGCATTCAATAATCTAAAAATTTCTCTTCTTCCTCACAGATCCGCATTTCTGCTTCTTCTCACTTTTGGAAGTTCATTGATGGCTGATTTATGAAAGATATTTTTTCCCCCTGGTACTTCTGGCCACATATCTCTATTCTTGTCTCCCTAACTTCCTCTCAGCCCGACTTCTTTTAAGGATGGCTGGTCAACTAACCCAAAGAGGAGCTCTATCTATCCTGCTCTTCTTCACTCCAGCAGTGACAGCACCATGGTATGCAGGTAAGTTTTAGGATCTGTTGCCCATTATTTCCATGGAAGGCAAGACCTAGACTAAATATTAGAGAAGGGAGAGTTAGACTGAAATAAGAGACAAATAAAGAAAAACTATTTGCACCAACAAAGATGGTTAAACATTCCAACAGGCTACCAAGGGAGGCTTTTGAGGCAAATAAGAGATATTTGAAAACAGGCTGCATCAGCACAAAAATGAGAGGGTTGTACAACATGACTTTTGAGGCCATTGTCTCACCTGCTCAGCACTCAGCTTCATCTCTCCCTCCCTTTCTCTCTCTCTTTCTGTTTCTCTCTCTCATCTGGTGTGTGTGTGTGTGTGTGTGTGTGTGTGTGTATGTGTGGTGTGGTGTGTGTGTGTTTGTGTGTGTGTGTGTGTCTCAGTCTCTCCCTCCCTCTCTCTCCCCTAGACCTTACTTATAGGATGAGATTTTTATAGCCCCTTTCTGCCAAAGATGTTAATGACAATACAGATCACAATCTCTTAAACAGGAATTCCCCAGTCTCTTCTGGCTTGTTTTTTACTTCAGAAGAGATGGAGATTTCTGGATTCCTAAATGTTTCATCCTTTACCTATGGAGACATAGGGAGCTGAAGAGAACAGACTCAGTGAGGAGAAGGAAAGAGGGAGGGAGAGAAATGAAGGAAGGATAATGAGGTGGCAGAAAGAGGTTTTTGATGGGGCCCATCTGGCATTCCAAGTGCTAAGAATAATCTGCGGCCTGCAGTATCTACCATCATGGGGGCTGGGAGGAGTAGAAGAAAGAGTTAGACCCAACCAATAGAGTTAGGAAAATATACAGAGATGAGTAAATAACAAACTGCTTCCATCACAGCCACAGACATTGCAGCTAAAATTTTCCACATGCCCTTAGCTCCTGGTGGAGGCCTTTGGCAGTAGCTCTGTTTGTCTGGAACAGCTGCATCAAGCTTTTAAACAAATATGCAAACTTCTTCTCCTCTTTGGCTTAACCTGGCTTTGTAGGGGGTGAAGCACAAGGGCTGACATTGAGAAGAAGAAATTCAAGTCAAGCCCTTGGCAGAGTACACACTGTTTGGGGTTAAAGGAACCCCAAGTCTCCAGAAGATAATATATGCAGCTGTCATTCCCAACCTCCCCCTAGCCAATTCAAGTATATAACACCAAAATCCATCCAAAGACCAGAGGACTAAGGAGTGGAAATTAGATGGCTCAAAGCCTAGTTTCGAACCCCTGTAAGAAACCTAATGGAGGGGATACCTCTGTGGCTCAGTCGGTTAAGCATCTGACTTCGGCTCAGGTCATGATCCATGGTTTGTGGGTTCGAGCCCCATATCAGGCTCTGGTGCAGAGCCTTCTTCAGATTCTCTCTCCTTCTCTCTCTCTGCCCCTCGCACTACTGCTCTCTCTCTCTCTCAAAAATAAATAAATAAACTTAAAAAAAAAAAAAAGAAACCTCATGGAGTACAAGGGCCTTTACCTTTTCTAGAGTGGAAGCCCAAACTATTGGAGTCTTGAGGAGAGACCAGTTTTTTTTTTTTTAAACAAAAAACTTAGACTCATTTGAAGCTTTCAAAGGGCCATTTTCAAGGGTGCCACTGTTCACTTCCACAAGAATCACCAGGCTCCTTCTGGGGATCCCAGGTTGGTGAGGTCTCTGACAGCCTTCATTCTGCCTTCTGTTCTTGGAAGGCTACATGCTGAGAGAAATTCAGAAATTTTTTAATAATCCTACCCTACATCACTAGCTCAGCTGTCTGAGCTTGCTCTATTCATATGTTCATTCATTCATTCAACAAATATTTGTTGACCATTCCTCGTGCATCCAACATTGTTTATTCATGGCTATAGCTTTGTCCTCAAATGGGAATGGCATAAGGAAAGCAACCAAGTGTGGATTGAGGGCTAATCAGGAAAAGGATCCAGGAATAATCAGCAGGTGTTGGGAAGGGCTAAGAATATTAATAAAGTGAACAGTGGGTTAAAAAGTGTGGATTGACACATCTGTGCAGTTCAGGAAGTCAGACCATATTTGTTACCATAAGCCACGCATTAGTGTATATCTTAAAATAGTTCTCAACTATCAGTTACATTTCCAACCATACCTTTGTGAAGGACAGTGCTTTGAGGGTCTGACTGTACTATGGAATTTGGAGGGACCCAGTAACAGACCACTGATTGATGTAAAAGAACCGAGGAATGTGGCACAAACCTCCCATCCTCCGTGCTGAGAAGGGGCAAGCAGATAGAAAAATGTGGGGAGGGTGTCCCTCTATTTTCTTATATCTCATCTCAGTATCGTAATATTTGCAAAATAAAATACCCGAACCCAGGCAAAGAGAGGGACATGGAAAGGTTTAAAGTGGTAAGGTGGCCTAAACCCATTCCCACCACAATGCAAACTTGGCACCAGTCCAGCTATCTCTGCACCCTGCTGGAGACTGTAATTATCTGACTGAGTCTTCCCTTCGGCTTTCCCACATCCCCTGTAATTCTAGAATGATAGAAATTGCATTTTGGCCTTTTATCCCACACACAGAGTTAAAAAGATGGATGGCAAGAAACATTTTGGATTTTTATCTCTGTTGGATATCGTCCAAAGCTTTCTCCTACTACCATCTTTAGTGGTGTATCTGAGTTTGGTATCAAGGGGTCAAAGCACCCTGGGCTGGAATACCTATTCTGCTCCTTCCAAGGTGGGAGAAATTGGGCTACTCCCTTAACTCCTTTGAGCCTGTTTCTTCATTTGTATATCAGAGAACAATAAGAGTGTCTACCTCACTGAGATGTTAGGGTGACTTAAGAAGATAACATATGTAATGGGCTGAAAAGAGGACAAATATGTGCTCAGTGATGTTAGTCATGCTGCTGCTACTGCCGCTGTTGTTGTTATTGCTCTCCAGCCATAGGCTTCTGACACTCCTGCTTGCTCTTCTGGTAAACAGGGGCTTTCAACCTGCTGGGCATTTCTTCACAAGCAAGCTCTGGAACAAGCATGCTGGGACTAATCCTTTAGGGAATCACACACATCTGGCCTCCTGTTTACAGAAGCTATAAGGCTCTGAGGCTAATACTAAACTGAAACAGCTGACAAGAATTCTGTGCCCCACAAAGAACCCTCCCATGTGGGAAGAGAGAAAACAAGGGAGAGGAGGCCTAAGGAGAACTAAAGGAAAGCCAAGAAAATAACTGAATTGGGAAAACAGAAAAAAGTAAAGGGAAAGGAAAAAATGAACTCTTTCCTCTGGAATGAGGGCAAACCAATGAAGACATGATTTCATAAGGCAAACTTTCAATTTGATTCATTCCCTTGTTCATTAAGATGGAATGGTTTCCCAACACTCCCCCAACCCCCAGTCTGGGCTTGTGGGTAATGGAAGAGCTCCATCATCTAGCCCTTTGCTCCACCCTTTAGTGCTGGGGTTGGGGGGGGGGGGCTGTGCCTCTTCCCAAAGAGGAGGCAGATGAGCTTGTGGTCTGAGTGTTTACACAGGCCAAAGGCCTCCAGCACTAAACCCCAGCCCTGTCCTGAAAGCACACCATCTCCTGGAAATGAGGAATTGTTTTCTGACTCCAGCATGGCTGGCTGTTCTATTCCTGTGCATACATTAGGGCTCAGAGAGGCTGGAAAGAGAACTTCCAGAAACTTCACGCCAGAAAGGACTAAGTTATATTCCAATTAGTTTGTATTCATGATTGATTTCCCGCAGTCTGGTGGAATACACTGTTTAGTCTCCCAGACAGCCACAGATTTGCCTCCACTAGGAACTGGGCCACTTAACCGAATGGGGATGGATTGGGAATGTTCTCCTAGCTCAGCAGCTCCCTGCTAAAGCTCCTGATGATTAGAGGAACAGGAAATTTCCCCAAAGGACTCTGCCTTCCTTTTCCTGCAAACCAGGACAAACTGCTCAGGACATGAAACTACACTCATTTCTTCTTCCTTTTGAACCCTCCCTCTGCCTTGGCATGCCACCCCTAGCAATGGCAACCAAGTGGCAAAAGGGTGGTGCCCTGTGGGTTAGTGGGGGCCTGAGGAATTTTTTCTCTCTGAGGACCATGAGCAGTCCTGTCACTAGTGGCAAAGCCATTACTCAGACTCTATTTTTAACTCCTACCTGAGACAACAGTCCATCCTCAGAGCTTAGTCATTATCCATATCTCACCAAAACCTTGCACATTGCATCAAGGAAATGGGTCAGTTATAGTCTAGATTGGTGGGATTGATGGATAGTCAAAAAGTTCATTTTTTTCTTTTGAATGGAAGCTTCTTGTGCTACCAGTAAGTCACCCCCACCTCCACCCATGATCATGAGCTCACCTTCTATCACCTGAGATGTTGAGATTTATGTATAATAGTTCTGCTGCTTTACAAGGTAGAACTTTCCACACTAAATATCCACCTGACTCCCTAGCCATGGAATGCCATGTCCTCAAGAAGGGACCAGGTTGGATAGGAGGAAATGTTGGGAAGCACTTAAGAAATTAATATATCATCTTGGTATTATCTTCCTCATTGCAGGTTCAGGCTACTACCCAGATGAAAGCTACAATGAAGTATATGCTGAAGAGGTCCCACAGGCCCCAGCCCTAGACTACCGAGGTAAGCCTCCCTGCTTCTCAGGCCCAGAAAGGGTCTTTTCTGGCCTAAGGCCTAGATCTTCCCTGAAGCATCCTCCTCCAGCTTGGCTCATATGTGCCAAAACTGCAGCTCAGGGAATCAGGGGCTGTGATTTCCAATCATGAACTTGGTCACAACTTGCTGTATGAGACCTTTTCTGTCTAGTACTAAGGTTACCCATCTATTATTAATCATTAAGTATTGACTGAATACCTGCTGTACACCTAATCCCATGCAGGGTAGGCCTGTGGATGATACAAAATCTAAGATAGGGTTTTGTCCCCCTCAAAGAGCTTACAGTCTGCTGGGGGTGGGAATGGGTGAGAGGGCAATAAAATTAACACATGCAGAGCAAGTTAGTGTGTATCTGTGGGGTAGCAGTAAATGCAATAGGAGTTAAATAAAAAGAAGTCAGGGCAGGGATCATGAAAGATGACATATATTAGGCCTTGAGTGATGGGTGGATTTTGAGAACTGGAGAAGGGAGGCGAGGGTGTTTAGCAAAGCATTTGGCCACAGATATAGAGACAAGAACAAAGCTGTTAGAGGAAGGATGTAAGAATAAACCAGCCTGATTGGAGGAGATGGGATGTGGAGGGAGTAGGAGAAAAATAAAGTTGAATATAAAGAGTAAGACAAAATTAGGAAAGGCTCCATAATCTAGGGACCATTCTTAGGAAAGGCAGGAGGACTCTCTGTGAAGAATGTCGAATAGGGACTCCTGCATTAGAAAGGAAGTTAGAGAGGCACCTGGGTAGCTCAGTCATTTGGGCAGGTCTGCTCTGACTTTGGCTCAGGTCATGATCTCACAGTTCATGAGTTCGAGCCCTGTGTCAACCTCTGTGCTGACAGCTCAGAGCCTGGAGCCTGCTTTGGATTTTGTGTCCTCATCTCTCTCTCTCTCTCTCTCTCTCTCTCTCTCAGTCTCTCTCTCTCAAAATTAAGTAAACATTTTTAAAAATACAGAAAGGAAGTTAGACCAGGCAATATCTAGTATCTCTTCCATTTCTAAGATTCTTTGTTTCTATGCTTTACAAGGCATGTAGAGGAGTTTAGCTGTTGTGCTAGGAGTTATAAGGAGCCATCATATGTCTTCCCACAAGGGATGGCATGGTAATGATAATTTCACCATATCACCCTTGTTATTGTCTACAGAAGTAGGGGGTCAGGAAAGGTAGAGCCTGGGTCAGGGAGACGCTCCACTAATCAGCTACAGTAATGTTGATTAAAGATGATTGAGGGTATGGCAAAGAAATAGAGAGCAAGGATCAACCCCATGGGGAGCCTGGGTGGCTCAGTCGGTTAAGCATCTGACTCACATTTAGTGAGTTCAAGCCCTGCATCGGGATCTGTGCTGACAGCTCAGAGCCTGGAGCCTGCTTCAGATTCTGTGTCTTCCTCTCTTGCTACCCCTCTCCTGCTCATGTTCTGTCTCTCTCTCAAAAATAAAAATAAATGTTAAAAAATTTTTAGTAAAAATAAATTTTTAAAAAATAAAAAAAAGAAACCATATACAGATGTGAGTAGAAGAAGAGAATCCAACAAGGGAAAAAGGGACAGAAATAAGCCATGTAGAAGGAGATCAAGGTACTATATATCATGTCACAGAAGCCACATGAGAAGAGAGTTTTGGGAAGGAGGAAGAATGAGAAATCTACTGTGTCAAATATTGCAGAGAAAAATTGAGGGTATTGCAAACATTATATTTGGCAAGAAGAAGGTAAATGGTGACTTTTGAGAGAATAATTTCAATAGAGAAATGATCAGATTTGGTGTTTCTCTATGCTTCTTTCTACCTACCTTCTACCTATCTTGTTGCTGCCAAAGAGTCCACACCCACTGCCTCTCTGCCTAAGCACCCACTAACTCCTAAACTCCCTACAGTCTGTTTCCCATTCACCCACAAATCTACATGCTGAAACAACATTCCCTGAAGATCACAATTCTCTCCCAATGCATCAATCATATGGCCCTTTCTTGAACTTCAATCTCTCTAGTCTCTCAGCAGCAATGTGAAAGCCCCTCTCTTCTTACCACCATTTGGGCTCCATGGCATTTAAGTATGTTTATAGCAGCATTATCAACAATAGCCAAATCATGGAAAGAGCCCAAATGTCCATCAACTGATGAATGGATAAATAAGATGTGGTGTATATATATACACAATGGGATATTAGCCATAAGAAAGAATGAAATCTTGCCATTTGGAATGACATGGATGGAGCTAGAGTATACTATGCTAAGTGAGATAAGTCAGTCAGAGAAAGACTGTGTATCTTCAAATCAGTGTTTAATATGTGTATCTTCATATCAGTATTTTTGTATACTTTGGGTAAATACTTAGTAGTGCAATTGCTGGATTACAAGGTAGTTCTATTTTGGACTTTTGAGGAACCTTCATACTGTTTTCCAGAGTGGCTACACCAGTTTGCATTCACACTGACAGTGCAAGAGTGCTCCTCTTTCTCCATCAATGGCATTTTTAATAGCCTCTTTTCTTCATCACCTCTCACCAGCCATTCACCGAGAACTGTCATTTCTTTATTACTCCATGGGGTCAAAACTTTTATTACCTCACACATGGATAATGACAGTTGCCCCCTAACTGGATTCTTTGATTCATGCTTCTCCTTTCCCCACACCTAGTAGCCCAATGTGACCATTTCGAACAGAATTTGGCCTCAGTTCAGCTGCCCAGGCTAACAACTCATTACCCCTTATCCCCACATGAAATCTATGCTTCAGCCAGATTAGTAGAATTCTACTCTGTTCCCTGACTGCTTTAGTGCACACTGAGCTTTTCCTCATTCATTCCCTCATTCCCTTCCATTTATTCAATAAATATTTATTGAGTATCTACTATGTCCCTCTTCTGAAATAAACTTTTATTATGTGGACTGCTCATTTGGCATTCATTAGGTATTGCCCTTTGGTTTACTTCTTATTGCCCTCAACAAAATAGTCACCTGTTTAACAGAAGGAGCCATGTGTGATACCCCCCCAGAACTATGTCAAAAGTAGTGCTCAAGAAACGTTTACTGGGTCGTTGACATCCTGGGAGCAGAACTCAGATTGCAGAAAACTGTAAATGGAAGAAGTGGATAGGAAAAAGTAACAGATGCAGAAAAGTGGTTTCAGGGGGGTCCAGTAGCCCTATGATTAATATTAACCTGACTCATTGGTTATTTTTAAATGTCATAAAGCCCCTTAGAAAAATGTCAGCCACATGGTGGCCTTTGGCCTTGGGGTCATGTGTCATGGCTCTGTTTAGGAATTTGGTCTCCGGACACAAAACTAATTGAGTGGGGTTATCAGTGTTGAGTGGGGAGTGGGTGACTGGGAAAGTACAACCTGAGATCCGAGCCTCTCCTGTAAGGTCTTTTTGTGTTTTCACAACAGCTCTCCAATTGTAGTGCTTGAGACTTTCTGTAATTTGGGGATGGTGTCTCCAGATGGCAGCAGCGTGTTGTTTCTTGACACCAAATGAGCTGGTGGCTCAAACCCAGACACTGATTTAGGGAATATCATTCCCAGGGATAGATATATTTTACACATGCAATTTCAGATGATTCTCAGAACATCCCCATGAAATTGGTCTATTATCCCCATTTTACAGATGAGGAAACTTAGCTCAGAGAAGGTAAATTTAGAGAGTTGCAGAGCTCAGAGGTGGCAGAACAGGAATTTAAAACCAGGTCCCTCTGTCTGACTCCAAAGCCATGGTCATTCCATCTCTTTCATCAAAAATGTAACCTTTCGTGGGGTGTCTGGGTGGTTCAGTGGGTTAAGCGTCTGACTTTGGCTTAGGTCATGATCTCACGGTTGGTGGGTTTGAGCCCCATATTGGGCTCTTGGGCTCTCTGCTGTCAGCATAGAGCCCACTTTGGATCCTCTTTCCCCCTCTCTCTCTGTGCTTCCCCTGCTCATGCTCTCTCTCCCTCTTTCATAAATAAACATCAAAAATTTTTAAGAAATGTAATCTGTCATTAAAAGAAAAAAGATTAAAAGAGATAACTGGTAAAAACCAGATCATTATTTTAGAGCAACCTGACCATGTAGTTTGGTACCATTTTCACTAATCTTGAACGTTATTTCATTCCCTTAACCTGACTCCTGGCTTGGAGTCAGAAGCCCTTCTCTGAGGTATGCCTTAAATCCTCTGGGGGCACTGCTTTCCCAGCATATTGCTTCAGCCCTGAGATAACTGGTAACTCTGCCTGGGTTATCCGAAAATAATCACAGACAAGGCCATTTCAACTCTGTTGCCAGCACTTTGTTTTCTTATAATCCCCAAAAGAGACAGGTGGATAGCTGCACAGAGAAGAGGTCACGGGTCTGAGTTACAAGTCCCAGCCCCTCTACCTTCCAGCAATTTCACCCTGGACAAACACATACTATGTGCCAATCATTGTGCTATGCATTTTATAAATGTTATTTCATTTAAATAAATTGCATGCTTGCTATGTAGTAATATGGAAAGATCTCTAAAACACATGGTGTTTATTTTTTAAAGCATTGGTGAGAACAACGGGCATAATATATTACTCTATGTGTTAAAAGAAGAAGGTAAAAATAATCTATAGCAAGATTTGCTTTATATGCTTAAAAAACAGTTAACAGTGGTTCTTTATGGGGGTACTAAATGGGGGTAGATAAGGGAGTAGGGGTGGGAGGGAGACTTTTTCCTGTGTAACTTTTTATACTTTTTGTGTCTTGAATCGTGTGGTTATATTACCTATTTAAGAATGTAAATTTATGCTTCAAAATGGCAGCCTAACATACTGCAGTGGAAGATATTGTGATCAGAAAAAATATGGGCTTTAGGGACAACTGGGCGGCTCAGTCAGTTGAGTGTCCAACTCTTGATTTTGGTTCACTTCATGATCGCAGGGTTGTGGGATCGAGCCCCGAATCAGGCTCCATGCTGAACATAGAGACTGCTTAAGATTCTCTCTCTCTCTCTCTCTCTCTCTCTCTCTGCCCTCTCTCCTTCTCATGCTCTCTCTATCTCAAATTTAAAAAAGAAAAGAAAAGAAAAGAAAGAAAAGAAAAGAAAAGAAAAGAAAAGAAAATGACTAACACATTTCCTACTAGACATTTTTGCCAAGCAATATTTTGCCACATTCTTAGTTTCAGTTTCCCATCAGCATTCTTTAGGTACAGTTGTTCAACCAGTTCTAAATCTCCACAACTGTACTGTCACCTCTCCTGTATGTCTTCACCTAATCCACATCAATGGCCTGAAAGGTATTGTCACATGCCTCACTTCCATATAGTGTACCCACCATTTACCTTGCTCTACCAGTCTGGTGACCATAAAGGACCAGTCTGGTGACCAAAAAGGAAATGAGGTCATTCTGGAATTGTTCTTGAGGGCACCTGGAGATAACCGCTTCTCTTTCTAACTGCTCATTAGCCTATGTTTAAATATTCTAGAACCCTTTGCTATCAGTGCTGTCAGCCTCATCAGGCTGTAGTTCCCAGAGGCTGCTTTCTTCCTTCTGGGGATCTAATATAAAACATAGTGACCATAGTTGATAATACTGTGTTACATACTTGAAATTTTCTAGGAGACTACATCGTAAGTGTGGTTACTACAAAAAAAAAATGGTAACTATGTGAAATTATGGTTGTATGAATTAACTTGATTTCAGTAATCATTTCACAATGTATATGTATATTAAAACATCACGTTGTACACCTTAAATATATACAGTTTTATTTATCGATTGTACCTTAATAAAGCTGGGGAAAAAAGAAAATCAGAATAGTGTTTTTGCTTTTTACCAGCCTTCCAATGTGTTTGCTTTGTGCCACGATTCCTCGGGGCCAGCAAATTTGACCTTATTTGCAATAACTAGGCCCTCTCCTACTGCCTGAGCTTTATATTTCCCTGTGCTATGCTTGTTTGTTCCATTCATTCCAATCTGATGTGTA
The DNA here is from genome assembly GCF_023721935.1 of Panthera uncia. Classification (NCBI taxonomy): domain Eukaryota; kingdom Metazoa; phylum Chordata; class Mammalia; order Carnivora; family Felidae; genus Panthera; species Panthera uncia. Next base: position 77,427,771 of record NC_064817.1, read on the forward strand.
TTTTCCTTGACAGAATATGGGTGAGCAATAGAATGGGAGTGCTTGTTGGGGTCCCAGCCTCCCATGTAAAGTCATTGTGTTGTGACATATAATCAACAGCTCTGCAACTATAGTGCTTCAGAGACTTTCTGTAATTTGGAGCTGTTGTCCCCAGATGGCAGTCGTGTATCACAGATGCAGGCTCAAAACTAACAAGGGAAGCCACAAGCATATTGTTGCTTAAAGGATAGTTTTCCCACTATCATCTGTCTTCATTCTCCAGCTGCCCTCAGGCAGAGGTTCCTAGCCTTTCTTTGTTCCTTTAGCTCCTGATGTGTTTTTTTTTTAAAGCCCTCCCTTTTTTGTCTTTTAGGATTTGGGAGCTGAATGAGCTTTTATGGGGCTTTAGCCTTTCCAGCCCCAGGCTAACAGTTCTGGGTCATCCTATGTATGCATCCTTGGGCATGTGGACCTTTGCCTGTTTATATGTGCTCCTTTAAAATCTGAAGCCACTGAAGAGTCATTTGTTTTGTGTAGCCAATGAGGCATCTTTCTGATGTCTTTATAATTTAATGGCTCTATTACCTTTTGTGCTCAGTACTGAACTGGGATCTGACTTTTATTCCTAAGCAGCCTTCTTTGGTTATCGCAATCCCTTCCCCTCTCTAGCTTATATCTTTGTGTTAATTTTTTTTAAGTCATTTTAAATTTGCATACTGTAGGGGCACCTGGGTGGCTCAGTCAGTTAAGCATCTGACTTCGACTCACGTCATGATCTCACGGTTGGTGAGTTCAAGCCCTGCATCGGGTTCTGCACTGACAGTGCCGGGCTTGCTTGGGATTCTCTGTCTCTCCCTTTCTTTCTGCCCCTCCCCCACCTATTCTCTCTCTCTCTCTCTCTCTCTCTCTCTTTCTCTCTCTTTCTCTCTCTTTCTCTCTCTCTTTCAAAAAATAAAATAAAATAAACTTAAAAAATAAATTTGCGGGGCTCCTGGGTGGCTTTGTAGGTTAAGCGTCTGACTTCAGCTCAGGTCATGATCTGGTGGTTCTTGAGGTCGAGCCCTGCATGGGGCTCTGTGCTGACAGCTTGGAGCCTGGAGCCTGCTTAGGATTCTGTGTCTCCCTCTCTCTGCCCCTCCCCCACTCACACTCTGTCTCTCACTCTCTCTCAAAAATAAACAAACATTGCAAAATTTAAAAAATAAATTCACATACTATAAAATTCACTCTTTTGGTGTACAGTTCTATGAGTTTTGACAAATGCATATAGTCAGGTAACCACCACCACAGTTCCATCACCTCAAAAATTTGCCTAGAGCTGCCCCTTTAAAATTATCCCCAACCTTACTCCTGATCTCTGGCAACCATTCATCTGTCCCTGTATTTTTGCCTAATTCAGAATGTCATATAAATGGACTCCTACAGTATGCAGACTTGTGAGTCTGCCTTCTTCCAGGTCACAAACTGCATCGGAAATCCATCCATGTTGTTGCATGTTGTCGGTGCTTCTTTCTTCTGTATGGATAAACCACAGTAAGTTTAACCATTCACCCACAGGACGTTTGAGCTGTTTCCACATTTTGGTAATTGTGAATTGAGATACTTTAAACATTTGCGTACAGCGTTTTGTATGAACACAGGTTTTCTGTTCACTTGGGTAAATACGTAAAGTGGAACTGCAGAGTTGCACAGCAAGTGTGTGTTTACCTTTATAAGAAACTACCAAAATATTTTCCAAAGTGGCAGTATCATTTTGTATTTCACCCTGCAATGTGTGAGAGTCCCAATTTCTCTCCATCCTCACCAACACTTGATATTACCAGGTTTTTTTTTTTTTTTTAAGTTTAGACACCCTAATGGGTGTATAATGGTATCTCGCTGTGGTTTTAATTTGCATTTCTTTAATGACTAATGATTTCTAATGATGCTGAACATCTTTTCATGTACTTAATTTGCTATCCGTATATCCTTTTCAGTGACATGTTTGTTCGTGTCTTTTGCCCATGTTCTAACAGGATTCTTTCCTTTTCTACTGTTGAGTTTTGAGAGTTCTTTATATATTCTAAATACTACTCCTTTGTCAGATGTGTGGTTTGCAAATATTTTCTCCCAGTTTGTGATTTGTCTTGTCTATTACAGTGTTTTTCATGGAACAAACTTTTTAAATTTTGACAAGGTTAAATTTTGTGATTTTTTTTTCTTTTATGAATTGAGCTTTTGGTCATGTCTAAGACCTCTTTGCCTAGTTCTAGATCCCAGAGATTTTCTCCTGTTTTTTTTTTTCTAAAAGTATTATAATTTTATTTCATTTTTTAAAGTTTAGTGATTTTTGACAGAGAGAGAGAGAGAATGAACTGGGGAAGGGCAGAGAGAGGGGGTGACACAGAATCCAAGGCAGGCTCCAGGCTCTGAGCTGTCAGCACAGAGCCCGACATGGGGCTTGAACTCATGAACTGTGAGATCATGACCTGAGTCAAAGACAGATGATTGACTGAGCCACCCAGGCACCCCTATAATTTAATTTTTTACATTTAAGTCCATGATCCATTTTAAGTTAATTTTTGTATAAGTTATGACACTTAGGCAGAAGTTTTGTTTTGTGTTGTTTCATTTGCCTATGGAAGTTTGATTACTCCAGCACCATTTGTTCAAAAGTTTTGAACTGTTTAGTTCAAAAGCTTTCTTCCATTGAATTGCCTTGGTGCCCTTGTCAAAAATCATTTTGACAGACCTACTTGTATGGGTCGATTTATGGGCTCTCTATTCTGATCCACTGATCTATGTGCTGTCCTTTCACCAATACTACACTGTCTTGATTACTGTACCTCTAGCTTACTTTTCCTCTATTGCTACAGTCCCCCGATGGTGTTATACATTAAATATCCAGGATGGAGAAGCCACATGCTACTCACCGAGGGGAGGAAATTATCACAGCACCCTGGGTACTCGTTGTGAGCTCTCCTGCGATCGGGGCTTTCGACTGATCGGACGAAGGTCGGTGCAATGTCTGCCAAACCGCCGTTGGTCTGGAACTGCCTACTGCAGGCGTAAGTGGTGTGTGTGCATATACTGACAAGTGTATGTGAGAGAGGCCAGCCAGCCAGTCAACTACTTGAGGGTATATGTCCAGAGGTGTTACTATGCCCTCTGTCAAGTTTAAATTGAGGATTTTCCACAGGTGTCCTGCAGGACCTATCCACATCCTAACATTCTAGCTCATTTTCCCTTCCTGTGGTTATTGCCCAAGCAATATGGGCATTTATGTAACAACAAGTCCTTCTGGTTCAGCAGGCCCAGGAATACATATAAAGTTTGGACGTGGGGCCTAATGCAAACCTGGGCTTTTCTCTCGAGTTCTTAAGGATGTGTGTGGTCTCATACTCTTTCCCAGTCATGGCCAACTGCTATATTTCCTGGCATAGAGGGCCTTGGCAGTGAAGGCACAAGACATCTGCTGTTCTTCGTTTTCTTCTGAAAGTCCAGAAGAATCCCTAAAACTAGAATGTGGGAATACTAATACACACATTCTAAATCATGTCCCCCGCAGCTCCCAAATCCCTGCCTCTTATTCAAGCTCTACAGCCTACTCACTTTTAGTAGCTGAGCTTTGCCTGTCCATATGTCCTTTGCTGAATGCCATTTGTAGGATACCCATGTTGGAGGGGAGGGGGCGCTGAATTGGTCTCTTCATGAGCTCACTCAATTCCTCAATTACCCCCAAGCTGCTTATAAGACTAATGGGATAGAAACACAAATGTGTGCACATGAATGCCGTGTGAGTGGACACACAGCAATGAGCATCTAAGACAGATGGGATTGGTCAGAGAAGATGCTGTGGAGGAAAGGGGAAGCTTGATAGCCACAAAGAAAGAAGCCACCACACCCCTCTAGGTGATTGTAAGTAATTTGCTTTAGGACTTAGATGCCATCATTTCCAAAATTAATTTGAATTGGGATTACAAAATTAAAATAATATGTCTAGGGGCACCTGGGTGGCTCAGTCGGTTAAGCATCCGACTTCTGCTCAGGACATTTTCTCCCAGTCCATGAGTTCGAGCCCCGGGTTGGGTTCTGTGCTGACAGCTCGGAACCTGGAGCCTGCTTCGGATTCTCTCTCTCTCTCTCTCTCTCTCTCTCTCTCTCTCTCTCTGCACCTGACCTGCGCATACTCTCTCTCTCTCAAAAATAAACATTTTTAAAAAATTAAACAAAAATAAAATAAAATAATATGTCTATAAATGAACATAAAATCAGTTAAAAGAATGGAGAGATACATATTTCCAGGTGCTTAAAATGGGGTAATTACAATGTTTGAATACTGAATCTGTCTTTGTCCTTCCTCATAAGACATAAAAGGGCAAACACCTTGGATCATTTTCAGTCATATAATACTAAGAAAACAAATTCATCTGAAAAGAGAACCCTTTTTTCTTGGCCCTGATTTCAAGGAAGTCATTTTTTATAGGTCTTTAAATAAAGGATATTAGAAAATATAAAAGGCACTCCTCTTCAAGTCTGGTTTAGCCAAGAAGCCAAATGAACATAGTTTATATAGAATCTTTATTCAAAGCTCCAATAATTGAACATATGCAAGGCTAGAACTTAGATAGCCAAAAGTATAACTTGCCTATTTCTCTTGAGTATCAGGCATCTCAAACCAGACTTTGACAAGCTCACAATCAGGGTCACAATCAATTCATGGAAGCAGTCTCCACTTCTAAAGCCCATGGATGCCTCTTTAATCAAATACCATCGAGTCTGGACGTCCAGGCACTGGTCTGACTTGTATTCTCACCCAGATATAAGACAAGCCTGCTTCCACATGAAAGTGAGCCTCAGCTGAGGGGTGAGGTGGTTAACACAAAAATTATACTCAAAAGGAAGCTTTGAATTTGCTAAAGGGCATGTAGGATTTTAGGAACAAGATATGAAAGGAGCTGCTGAGGCCCTAAATGAGTCCAGAGGCTTATATGCATTATGTCTTTTAATCTGCACAACAATCCTATGAAATATCCACATTTTACTGATGAAAACAGTGAGACTCAGAGAGATGAGGTAATTTGCTCAGGTCACAGAGCTAGTAAGAAGTGGAGCTGGGATCCAAACTTGAGTGTGATTCTGAAGTCCATGCACTTGCACAAGTAATTTACTTCTTTAAGACTCCCCCCACCTCCAAGGGCACTGCTGTGCTTTATAATATGAAAATTAAAAGGCAATTAGGCACAAGAATATAAGGACAGTTTGGGGTAAGGTTTTCTGTTTGTTTTTTCTGCTGTCTCTGATATGGTTCTTCCTGTGCTAGATGCTGAGGCATCACCTGCAGATAGTCCACAGGCCATTGAGCTTGCCACTTGGTTCTCTCTTAGAGGTGAGATGCCACGCACTGCCATTCATCACTAGTGGCACTTACACCTGCACAAATGGGGTGCTTCTAGACTCCCGCTGTGACTACAGCTGTTCCAGTGGCTACCACCTGGAAGGTGACCACAGCCGAATCTGCATGGAAGATGGGCGATGGAGTGGAGGCGAGCCTGTATGTGTAGGTAAATGGTGGTCACTCCCTGTTGTCCTGCTACAAAGAACCACCCCAGCATTGTATCCACAAAGGATGTGGAATTCTCACCACAGAAGACATTCCTGCTCACAATGAGGGTGGCACCCTGGTCATAAGCTTAACAAAGTCATCACTTCCCCCTGGAGCTGGGCTTCCTCCCCCAGTTTCATTGAGCATCTTGAACTGAGTCTGCATCTTTTATCTACCCAGTAGTGTAGTGCTGCTTCTATGGGTTACTTCAAGGGAAGGTACGGGGCCCATGAGTCAGCACTTGATTTCTGACCTTGACAGACATAGATCCCCCCAAGATCCGTTGTCCCCACTCACGTGAGAAGATGGCAGAGCCAGAGAAACTGACTGCCCGAGTATATTGGGACCCACCGTTGGTGAAGGATTCTGCTGATGGTACTATCACCAGGTGAGTATTGGATTCCCCTTATGCCTCCCAGCAGTTTCTCAGGCTCTGCCCACACTGAACTGCCCGGGCCGATGCCACAGTGATGATGTGTCTCAAACCCCAATTCTAAGAGTCTCGTTCTTCATTGGCTCTCTTACTCTGTACCATGCAGGGTGACAGTTCGGGGCCCTGAGCCTGGCTCTCACTTTCCCGAAGGAGAGCATGTGATTCGTTACACTGCCTACGATCGAGCCTATAATCGGGCCAGCTGCAAGTTCATTGTGAAAGTACAAGGTCAGAAAGAAGTCTTCCATTTCTACATTGCTCATTATTCCTGCTCTATCCTGACCCTTTACATGCCCACCAGAACCCTCTCCTCTGTAGGCCTGAAGCAGATGCCTCTTTTATATTGGAAGAGGGAAAAAAACAAGTTCACTTAAACAGGGTCATTCAAGAAGCTGCATTACAGGTGTATACATATTTCAGAAACCCTGACTCCCCAACAAGACTTTCTCACTCTCCTAAATCTAGATAAAATTCATGAAGATACTCTGTATAAAATTTGTTTCTTTTCTTAGTCTTATAATTATCAAATCTAATCAACTTTCATTCTCAGTCTTTCACTTCTGCTGAAATAGATAGTGTTGGCTGCCTGATTCTTCCTCTTTGTTTTGTGTTGTATTGTGTTGATTTGGTTTTTCCATTATAAAGATAATTCATGCTCATTGTTGAACATTTTGGAAATAAAGAAATGTACAAAGGGAAAAAAATCCATTTCCCAGTCATCCAGAGGCAATCATTGTTAATCTTTTGCTATCTTCCTTCAAGTCTTTTATCTACATATACTTTGAAAAAAAATATATAGTTGACATCATACTTATATCCAATCTTAGATCACTCTTTTTCATTTTTATTACAACACAAGTAATTTTCTCATACTCTTTAAAAATTCTTCAGAAATATTTTGAAAGACAACATAATAATCTACTTCTAAGAATATATTTTGATTTGCTTAACATTCTACCACTAATGGATATTTAAGTCTTCTCCAATTTATTTTTGATATTAAAATTAATTTTGTAAGGTAGTCATCTTTGCACAGGGTATCCACAACATCTGAAAACAAACATATTTTTTTAGAGATTGATAGCTTTTTTATGACAATATGTATACTCCCTGCACTTCTAGATTTTATGAACACTTTTGTCTGCATTTCAGATTGAATTCCTTAAGAGGAAAAATCTGGCTCCACTCTTGGCCACTGCAAACACAGAGAAAGCATTCATTCTGATCATCCTAGGTCTCTTGGTCTAGAAAACACAGCATGGGCACCCTCTTAACATGTTTTCCTTAAAAGAGATACCATAGCCCCTAATTTGAAATTCTCCCTGACAGTGAGACGCTGCCCAACTCTCAAACCACCACAGCATGGCTACCTCACCTGCACCTCAGCAGGGGACAACTATGGTGCCACCTGTGAATACCACTGTGATGGAGGTTATGAACGCCAAGGAACCCCCTCCCGGGTCTGCCAGTCTAGCCGCCAGTGGTCAGGATCACCACCCATCTGTGCTCGTGAGTGAAACAAGGGGATGGGGAAAGTGGACATATTGATCAGGGCTTCTTTTCAGTATCTTTCCTTATTGTATGCCACAATGGTCCAATTGCAAGATGTATGATGTGGGAATGGGGGTTTCTGACCTGTGTTTATTTTAAGGGCTAATGTTCCCCCATACAATACTCTTACCCAAGAAGGATTCAAACTGTCCAAATGTTCTTCCAGGATTTCCCCCAAGGAAAGGCAGAAACACCCAAAAAGGGTTAACTTGAAAGACTGAAACTCACAGTGTTGTTATCTGCATTACGAGTAACAAAAAAGCCATACTCTGACTAACCATCTGCTTTTGCCCTAGCTATGAAAATTAATGTCAATGTCAACTCAGCTGCTGGCCTTCTGGATCAGTTCTTTGAGAAACAGCGGCTCCTTATCATCTCAGCTCCTGACCCCTCCAACAGATATTATAAAATGCAGATCTCTATGCTGCAGGTGAGACCCACCCCCTAATGAGTGCTTAGCTCCTTTACATACCCCCTAACCCCACCCCATTACTGCCTTACCTCTTTCAAATCAAAAAGTTGCTTTTTCTGCAGCACAAACCCCACTTCCTCAAACTTTTTGTGGGGAACATTTGATCAGTTTTACTGTAGACAAATTTAGCACATTTTAAAAAGTGCTATGTTTTTACTGAAAAGGCAGTGAGGGCACAGGAATGGTGGGTGTGACTTGCAGGGGGCATGGTGAAAGATGGCAAGGGAGCATGGCAAAGCACTCTGGAGAGACTGGTAAGACAGGTGTGAGCAAATGTAAATGTTGAGAATTAATTGTGTTTATGTTTTCAAGGAGTAATAGCACTAACACTTAGATAATAAGTGCTATTAAATACTAGGTATATAAGCGCATGCTTTACACCTATTCATTTAATTCTCACAACAACCTTTATAAGGTAAGTACGATTACTATCCCCATTCCATAGGTGAGGAAACTGAGGCATAGAGAGGTTAAGGGATTTGCCCATGATTAGTCATGCTGGGATTGAACCCAGGCAGTCTAACTCCAGGATCTGTGCTCTTCACCACTATAGTAGCAAAAGAGAAGGAAAAGTGTTGTGATATTACAAAATAAAATGAGATAGTTGCATGACAATTTTTAACATACTAAGAGTTATCTGGCTGAGTCCACTTGTGGAAGAGGGGGGAGTTGATAAGACACAACACATATACCCACTGGGTCTTATAAAAAGGTTCTTGAAGAGAATGCAGGGTGCACTGACAGGACTAAGAGAAATGGCTCTGAGATACTGCAAGAGACTGGATAGCCAGGTAAGGGAAAATGCTATTTAGGAAGATTTCTAAAGGTTAAATCTTAGAAGTTGCTAAGTCAATATTCAGAGGCCCATGATGGCAGCAGCTCTATCAAAAGGATGACCCTAAGTGTCTAGATCAAAAAGGACCTTGTTCCTCCAGCAATCCAAAGAAAATGGAGGCTAGGGGGAGGAGCAAAGGCAATACTTCGGCTTGAACAGAAAGCAAGAACAGGAACAGTCAGTAAGGACAGTGATTCTGAGGGTCAGGACTAGAGGATTAGCCCACAGATTAAATAAGGGGTCAGGCACCAGGGAGTGTTCAATGTTGTTTTAAACCTCACTCTCCATAACTGGCTAAGAGGCGATCCTGCAGGACAAAGTAGGACGAAGAGGCAGGGTAGGGTTACAAGGTGTCCTGCCCAGTGTGAGGAAGGCAACAAAGGGCAATGAAAAGAGCACTGGCACTACTTTGGAGAAATCTTGGAGACTGAGGGAAAGGCCATGGCCATGTTGCCTAGTGGTAAGGAGCATGCACGAGGGCAGGCAGCATCAGTCTTCAGTTTGGCTCAGCATCTCATTGTCGTGCAAATTTGGGCAAATTACTTTCTCCTCTACAGAATAAGAATGATACCACCTACCTTGTTAGAATGTTGTAAGGATCAGCTTATTCTTACAAAGCATTAGGTATGTGTGTTCAATAAACGATAGCCATTATAATCATATCACCATAGCCATCTGTTAAGAACCTATGTAGTTTAAAGCCAATGCAATACCAAACAAGGAGAGATTATGTTCCTGAAATTTATCAATTACATTTCACCTTTCTACTCCCCGTGGTGTGACAGGTTTGGTTCATTTCATTAGAATAAAAGAAACACTATTAGGACAAATGCTTCAGGAATGACAGATGAAAGAGGTTGTCAAATGCTATGGTATGATGGTTGGGGGAGAAGTCCTTCCTTTCCCACACTGCCTGGTCCCAGGAGGAACCAGCTAAGTAGCCTTAGGTTTGAGTCTGAGAGCCTATTCCATAAAACCTTCTCTTCCCTCCCAGCAATCCACCTGTGGACTGGACCTGCGCCACGTGACCATCATTGAACTGGTGGGGCAGACACCTCAGGAGGTGGGGCGCATCCGGGAGCAACAGCTGTCAGCCAACATAATCGAGGAGCTCAGGTCCAGGCTCGGAGGCCACAGGGAAGGGGTGGGCAGCAACCCTAGGCAGGACACTGGCAACAAGAGGGTTGGGGGGAAATCAGCAGACACTATCTTGAGGCATGCCTTATGTTTGAACACTTGGGATACATTAGGTAAAACTAGAGAGTGGTAGAACATCAAAATCAAATGGGTGGAGGGAGAGCATAAAAGACAGATCACCAGGCTCCACCCCAAACCACCTCAGGACTATGCTTTTATTAGGTACCTCAGGTGACTCTGAAGCACAGCCAGGACTGAGATACAGACTCAAATATGACTCAGAGAAGCCTCTGATTCTGTTGCCTCATGGCCTCATATGTCTTCAGTCTCCAAAGGAACAAAAGGCATCTGTAGGCACTAAAATCTGAATCATACCCCTCTGCCCCTGGACAAAGAGTGGGTGGCAGGTGGTAGAAGTTGACTTTTCTCATTATCTATCCATTACCACCCCTCAAATGCCTCCACATACACTCAGTGCCAATAAAGTCATCATTGCTCTCTGTTCATAAACAATACCTGCCTTTAGGGCTCAGTCTCAGCGAGGACAGAAAGATTCAATCCCAGGTAGGGGAGAAACTGGGAAACATGCAGAGGAAAGAGACCACAAACTTGCAGGTACAGATAGAAGAGTTGACCAGGTAATAATATTAATCAACCTCAGGGCTGCCATATATGCTTGTGCACGTTATGCCCAGCCTAACTCTAGAAAACACTAGTTACATCATAGTGCATATGACTTGTACTCCCTGGAGGTATTCTGTGCAGCCTGCATAGCTACCTGTGATAACCCTGCTTAAGGAAGGAAGCCTATGAGGGAAGCCTAGCCTGCTATCAATAAAGTTGCTCCATCTGAGGGGAAGAAGACATGGCTTAGCAGAGTTAGATGCATAGGGACAGCAAGAGTAGGGTCTGGGCAGAGAAAAACAAAGAGGCTTGAGATAGGTAGTAGAGGGGATGAGGACAAGGGAGGGAAGGAATTAGTCCATAGGCAGAGCTGTGAAAGGTCAAAGGGTAGTAGAACCTGGTGCGATGAAGCCCAGACAAGGTCTCACACCTCCTGGGCTCCTCTCTCTAGGCAATTTCAGCGCCTCACTCCCTCCTACTTCAACATGGTGTTGATTGACAAGCAGGGAATTGACCGGGAACGCTACATGGAACCTGTCACCCCCGAGGAAATCTTCACATTCATTGATGACTACCTACTGAGCAACCAGGAGCTGACCCAACGACGGGAGCAAAGGGACATATGCGAGTGAACTTCAGCCAGGGCATAATTGAGGTCAAGGGAAAAAAGCTCTCTTAGCTGAAACTTGGGTCCTAATAAAAGGAAGAAATGGTTTTCCACAGTTCTAAGGACAGGACTCTGAGGTGGGTGAGATTTACCAATCCTGGGACATTCCCAGGCCCCTTTTTAGGGCTGTGTAATAGTTTCCCCAAGCAAATGTCTGCTTTCAGTAGCACCTGAGGAGCATAAGAAGCTAGGCAGGGACTGATGACAGGCCCTGGGCAACGGGCTTGGGGTGAAAGTCTTCTTTCCCTAACCTGGGCCTCTGCACAGCGCTCCAAAGTCTTCCAGATAAGTAAATTCTCAATTCATTCACTAAACGGCTGTGTTTTAAATGGTTCCTCTACCCTGAGGTGACAGCAGAGGGCAGCACCATCACAACAACCAGGACACTTAAGCAAGTGTAGCTGGATTTTCCCTACAGGCTAACTATATCATTGGAGGTGGTGGGAGCTTCAAAACATTCTGGAACTTGTCATTTCCCCTTTTAGGACTTGGGTTACAAATGTCACATTAACCATTGCTTCATCTAAGAGTAAGGAAAATGCTGCAATGGGAGGCAGCTTGGGAAGAAAAATCAGGCCAGAGCAGAATCTTTTGTCCTGGCCCTTCCAGCTGGATCATGGGCAACAATCTCTTTTTACTGAGCCTCCAGTGTCATAGCAGAAGGTACCAGTGCTGTCCCTTCTTCAGGGAAGCCCCCAGCTCATGATCTAGAGAACCTCAAAACCACCACTGCAAGCCTCTGTAAAACTAAGTAATGGAGAAGGAAAAAAAAGAGAGTCACCCTCATGTATTAACTTATTTAGCTAATCACTTTTAAGAGATGAGCACAGGGGCGCCTGGATGGCTCAGTTGGTTAAGCATATGACTCTTGATTTTGGCTCAGGTCATGATCCCATGGCTTCGTGGGTTTGAGCTCTGCAACAGGCTCTGTGCTGGCAGTATGGAGCCTGCTTGGGATTCTCTCTCTCTCTCCCTCTCTCTCTGCCCCTCCCCAACTTACCCTGACCTCTATCTCCCTCAAAATAAATAAATAAATAAATAAAGCTTAAAAAAAGAGAGATGAGCACAGAGCAGGTGGGAGCTACCACGGCACAAAGTCAAGCCTTAAGAGTCAGGCCTGAAAGTAAATCTGCGGTTGGGCTCTTGTGAAATGGAGCAACACTCTGTGGTGTGTCAGTGTTTGAAAGAAAGGTGTTCTTCCCATGCTGCTGAGAACTTTCTTTTCTATACTCATGGAACCTGAGGTCATGGTTAAGACTCAGCAGCCTTTCTCCTTCAGCTTTGTCTAGGGGGTCACCGTGGAAAATTAGAGAAGCAAGCTGAATGGAGAGGCAGAGCTAATGCTTGAGCACTCACTATGTGCCAGGTGCCATTCCAAACCGTCTATCAATGGACTCTGAAATCTTCACAAAAGCCTTATAAGGCAGGTCTCATTTCACAGATGAGGGAATTGAAGCACAGAGAGATTAGGCAACTTACATAAGATTCAGACAGTTAGGAAGTGCCAGAGTTGGGATTTAAACATCAGCAGTCTGGAGCCAGAGTCACTGTTTGTAAATATTATGCTGCACAGCCTTTACTTTTTCTACTTTTCATTTAAAGAAAGCTGACTGCTCCAAGCAAAGACAAAGGTTTCTATATACAATCCTACTCAGACACAAGACTTGGAAATGGGCCCCGGTTAGGAAAAAGGGAAATGGAAGGCTTTCAACCCAAGAAAAGTCACTCTCCAAAGAAGAGGGATGGGACATAAATCATGAGCCCAGAACATATGGAGATAGTACTGAGTCAGAAAGAAGCTGTTTTCACTGTGGGCTCAGTGGAAATCTCATTTTTTAATGCAAAATAAAAAGGCAGTTGCTGAATGGAACAAGACATGGAGTAAATGACCAAACTTGGAGCAAAAATGTCCTTCTCCCTCTTCCCTCCAAGGAAATACAGGAGCTTGAAAGTCAAAAGACAAGTTATGGGCAGAAGATGAAATCCAATGAGCTAATGTGGGAAATCTCCAGTCAGACAGGTCTGTGGTTCCAAAGGCAAAGATTGCACATTAGTTAAAATAAATGCCCTTCCTTGTGTTTATCACTTACACCTCAAGTGCCAAGGCAGGGCATGCTACTAGGTCAAAGGCCCAAATGATAACATGAAGAGGCCCACCGACTCTTGAATCAAGTTTCCACCTGGGCCTGACTTTCGCATCGAAATGCTCCTCTTGTTTAAAAAAAAATTGAGAAGCTTTTGTTTTGTTTCATTTTATTGAGTAGTCAGACAGGCAAGTCAATCTTGCTTTCTTTAGGTAAAGATTTACTGTAAGCTCTTTTGCATTATGATGCAAGAAATTCCAGGTGCTAAAGGAACAGAAGCAGGCAGCAGCAGAATCAGGTTCACAGCCAGACAAGGGGCTAGCCTTACCCCAACCTTATTTCTGTTTTCCTCTCTCTGACTCCCATCTCCCCCAAGATGTCTCTCTCTCTCTCTCTCTCTCTCACACACACACACACACACACACACACAAGCTATTCAGTCAGTCAGCTGGTTAGGTAACATCCAAAGCACTCGGGTTTTCCTACTTAGCAAACTAAACTGATTCCTTTGAGATATTTTATTTTTTATTTTCTCCAATATATGAAATTTATTGTCAAATTGGTTTCCATACAACACCCAGTGCTCATCCCAAAAGGTGCCCTCCTCAATACCCATCGCCCACCCTCCCCCTCCCTCCCACCCCCATCAACCCTCAGTTTGTTCTCAGTTTTTTTTTAATTTTTTTTAATGTTTATTTCTGAGACAGGGAAAGACAGAGCATGAGTGGGGGAGGGGCAGAGACAGGAGGAGACACAGAATCAGAAGCAGGTTCCAGGCTCGGAGCTGTCAGCCCAGAGCCCGACACGGGGCTCTAACTCACCAACCGCGAGATCATGACCTGAGCCGAAGTCGGACGCTTAACCGACCAAGCCACCCAGGCGCCCCTGTCCTCAGTTTTTAACAGTCTCTTATGCTTTGGCTCTCTCCCACTCCAACCTCTTTTTTTTTTTTCCTTCCCCTCCCCCATGGGTTTCTGTTAAGTTTCTCAGGATCCACATAAGAGTGAAAACATATGGTATCTGTCTTTCTCTGTATGGCTTATTTCACTTAGCATCACACTCTCCAGTTCCATTCACGTTGCTACAAAAGGCCATATTTCATTCTTTCTCATTGCCACGTAGTATTCCATTGTGTATATAAACCACAATTTCTTTATCCATTCATCAGTTGATGGACATTTAGGCTCTTTCCATAATTTGGCTATTGTTGAGAGTGCTGCTATAAACATTGGGGTACAAGTGCCCCTATGCATCAGTACTCCTGTATCCCTTGGGTCAATTCCTAGCAGTGCTATTGCTGGGTCATAGGGTAGGTCTATTTTTACTTTTCTGAGGAACCTCCACACTGCTTTCCAGAGCGGCTGCACCAATTTGCATTCCCACCAACAGTGCAAGAGGGTTCCCGTTTCTCCACATCCTCTCCAGCATCTATAGTCTCCTGATTTGTTCATTTTGGCCACTCTGACTGGCGTGAGGTGATCTCTGAGTGTGGTTTTGATTTGTATTTCCCTGAAAGGAGCGACGTTGAACATCTTTTCATGTGCCTGTTGGCCATCCGGATGTCTTCTTTAGAGAAGTGTCTATTCATGTTTTCTGCCCATTTCTTCACTGGGTTATTTGTTTTTTGGGTGTGGAGTTTGGTGAGCTCTGTATAGATTTTGGATACTAGCCCTTTGTCCGATGTGTCATTTGCAAATATCTTTTCCCATTCCGTTGGTTGCCTTTTAGTTTTGTTGGTTGTTTCCTTTGCTGTGCAGAAGCTTTTTATCTTCATAAGGTCCCAGTAATTCACTTTTGCTTTTAATTCCCTTGCCTTTGGGGATGTGTCGAGTAAGAGATTGCTACCGCTGAGGTCAGAGAGGTCTTTTCCTGCTTTCTCCTCTAGGGTTTTGATGGATTCCTGTCTCACATTCAGGTCCTTTATCCATTTTGAGTTTATTTTTGTGAATGGTGTGAGAAAGTGGTCTAGTTTCAACCTTCTGCATGTTGCTGTCCAGTTCTCCCAGCACCATTTGTTAAAGAGACTGCCTTTTTTCCATTGGATGTTCTTTCCTGCTTTGTCAAAGATGAGTTGGCCATACGTTTGTGGGTCTGTTTCTGGGGTTTCTATTCTATTCCATTGGTCTATGTGTCTGTTTCTGTGCCAATACCATGCTGTCTTGATGATGACAGCTTTGTAGTAGAGGCTAAAGTCTGGGATTGTGATGCCTCCTGCTTTGGTCTTCTTCTTCAAAATTACTTTGGCTATCCGGGGCCTTTTGTGGTTCCATATGAATTTTAGGATTGCTTGTTCTAGTTTCGAGAAGAATGCTGGTGCAATTTTGATTGGGATTGCATTGAATGTGTAGATAGCTTTGGGTAGTATTGACATTTTGACAATATTTATTCTTCCAATCCATGAGCAGGGAATGTCTTTCCATTTCTTTATATCTTCTTCAATTACCTTCATAAGCTTTCTATAGTTTTCAGCATACAGATCTTTTACATCTTTGGTTAGATTTATTCCTAGGTATTTTATGCTTCTTGGTGCAATTGTGAATGGGATCAGTTTCTTTATTTGTCTTTCTGTTGCTTCATTGTTAGTGTATAAGAATGCAACTGATTTCTGTACATTGATTTTGTATCCTGCAACTTTGCTGAATTCATGTATCAGTTCTAGCAGACTTTTGGTCATGTCATCTGCAAAAAGCGAAAGCTTGACTTCATCTTTGCCAATTTGGATGCCTTGGATTTCCTTTTGTTGTCTGATTGCTGATGCTAGAACTTCCAGCACTATGTTAAACAACAGTGGTGAGAGTGGGCATCCCTGTCGTGTTCCTGATCTCAGGGAAAAAGCTCTCAGTTTTTCCCCGTTGAGGATGATGTTAGCTGTGGGCTTTTCATAAATGGCTTTGATGATGTTTAAGTATGTTCCTTCTATCCCGACTTTCTCAAGGGTTTTTATTAAGAAAGGGTGCTGGATTTTGTCAAAGGCCTTTTCTGCATAGATTGACAGGATCATATGGTTCCTATCATTTCTTTGATTAATGTGATGTATCACGTTGATTGATTTTCGAATGTTGAACCAGCCCTGCAGCCCAGGAATGAATCCCACTTGATCATGGTGAATAATTCTTTTTATATGCCGTTGAATTCGATTTGCTAGTATCTTATTGAGAATTTTTGCATCCATATTCATCAGGGATATTGGCCTGTAGTTCTCTGTTTTTACTGGGTCTCTGTCTGGTTTAGGAACCAAAGTAATACTGGCTTCATAGAATGAGCCTGGAAGTTTTCCTTCCCTTTCTATTTCTTGGAATAGCTTGAGAAGGATAGGTATTATCTCTGCTTTAAACGTCTGGTAGAACTCCCCTGGGAAGCCATCTGGTCCTGGACTCTTATTTGTTGGGAGATTTTTGATAACCGATTCAATTTCTTCGCTGGTTATGGGTCTGTTCAAGCTTTCTATTTCCTCCTGATTGAGTTTTGGAAGAGTGTGGGTGTTTAGGAATTTGTCCATTTCTTCCAGGTTGTCCAATTTGTTGGCATATAATTTTTCATAATATTCCTTGATAATTGTTTGTATCTCTGAGGGATTGGTTGTCATAATTCCATTTTCATTCATGATTTTATCTATTTGGGTCATCTCCCTTTTCTTTTTGAGAAGCCTGGCTAGAGGTTTGTCAATTTTGTTTATTTTTTCAAAAAACCAACTCTTGGTTTCGTTGATCTGCTCTACAGTTTTTTTGGATTCTATATTGTTTATTTCTGCTCTGATCTTTATGATTTCTCTTCTTCTGCTGGGTTTAGGCTGCCTTTGCTGTTCTGCTTCTAGTTCCTTTAGGTGTGCTGTTAGATTTTGTATTTGGGATTTTTCTTGGTTCTTGAGATAGGCCTGGATTGCAATGTATTTTCCTCTCAGGACTGCCTTCACTGCGTCCCAAAGCGTTTGGATTGTTGTATTTTCATTTTCGTTTGTTTCCATATATTTTTTAATTTCTTCTCTAATTGCCTGGTTGACCCACTCATTCTTTAGTAGGGTGTTCTTTAACCTCCATGCTTTTGGAGGTTTTCCAGACTTTTTCCTGTGGTTGATTTCAAGCTTCATAGCATTGTGGTCTGAAAGTATGCATGGTATAATGTCAATTCTTGTGAACTTATGAAGGGCTGTTTTGTGACCCCGTATATGATCTATCTTGGAGAATGTTCCGTGTGCACTCGAGAAGAAAGTATATTCTGTTGCTTTGGGATGCAGAGTTCTAAATATATCTGTCAAGTCCATCTGATCCAATGTGTCATTCAGGGCCCTTGTTTCTTTATTGACCGTGTGTCTAGATGATCTATCCATTTCTGTAAGTGGGGTGTTAAAGTCCCCTGCAATTACCACATTCTTATCAATAAGGTTGCTTATGTTTATGAGTAATTGTTTTATAAATTTGGGGCTCCGGTATTCGGTGCATAGACATTTATAATTGTTAGCTCTTCCTGATGGATAGACCCTGTAATTATTATATAATGCCCTTCTTCATCTCTTGTTACAGCCTTTAATGTAAAGTCTAGTTTGTCTGATATAAGTATGGCTACTCCAGCTTTCTTTTGGCTTCCAGTAGCATGATAAATAGTTCTCCA
Source organism: Panthera uncia (assembly GCF_023721935.1). NCBI lineage: Eukaryota > Metazoa > Chordata > Mammalia > Carnivora > Felidae > Panthera > Panthera uncia. The sequence continues at coordinate 77,445,745 of NC_064817.1, forward strand.
TCTCCTCACTCTCAATCTAAAGGTGTCCTCAGGTCTAAAATGGGTCTCTTGTAGACAGCAAATAGATGGGTCTTGTTTTTTTATCCATTCTGATACCCTATGTCTTTTGGTTGGCGCATTTAATCCATTTACATTCAGTGTTATTATAGAAAGATACGGGTTTAGAGTCATTGTGATGTCTGTATGTTTTATGCTTGTAGTGATGTCTCTGGTACTTTGTCTCACAGGATCCCCCTTAGGATCTCTTGTAGGGCTGGTTTAGTGGTGACAAATTCCTTCAGTTTTTGTTTGTTTGGAAAGACCTTTATCTCTCCTTCTATTCTAAATGACAGACTTGCTGGATAAAGGATTCTCGGCTGCATATTTTTTTCTGTTTAGCACACTGAAGATATCGTGCCAATCCTTTCTGGCCTGTCAAGTTTCAAAAGAGAGATCAGTCACGAATCTTATAGGTCTCCCTTTATATGTGAGGGCACGTTTATCCCTTGCTGCTTTCAGAATTTTCTCTTTATCCTTGTATTTTGCCCGTTTCACTATGATATGTCGTGCAGAAGATCGATTCAAGTTACGTCTGAAGGGAGTTCTCTGTGCCTCTTGGATTTCAATGCCTTTTTCCTTCCCCAGTTCAGGGAAGTTCTCAGCTATAATTTCTTCAAGTACCCCTTCAGCACCTTTCCCTCTCTCTTCCTCCTCTGGGATACCAATTATGCGTATATTATTTCTTTTTAGTGTATCACTTAGTTCTCTAATTTTCCCCTCATACTCCTGGATTTTTTTATCTCTCTTTCTCTCAGCTTCCTCTTTTTCCATAACTTTATCTTCTAGTTCACCTATTCTCTCCTCTGCCTCTTCAGTCTGAGCCGTTGTCGTTTCCATTTTGTTTTGCATTTCGTTTAAAGCGTTTTTCAGCTCCTCGTGACTGTTCCTTAGTCCCTTGATCTCTGTAGCAAGAGATTCTCTGCTGTCCTCTATACTCTTTTCAAGCCCAGCGATTAATTTTATGACTATTATTCTAAATTCACTTTCTGTTATATTATTTAAATCCTTTTTGATCAGTTCATTAGCTGTTGTTATTTCCTGGAGATTCTTCTGAGGGGAATTCTTCCGTTTGGTCATTTTGGATAGTCCCTGGAGTGGTGAGGACCTGTAGGGCACTTCCCTGTGCTGTGGTGTATAACTGGAGTTGGTGGGCGGGGCCGCAGTCAGTCCTGATGTCTGCCCCCAGCCCACCGCTGGGGCCACAGTCAGACTGGTGTGTGCCTTCTCTTCCCCTCTCCTAGGGGCGGGATTCACTGTGGGGTGGCGTGGCCCGTCTGGGCTACTTGTACACTGCCAGGCTTGTGGTGCTGGGGATCTGGTGTATTAGCTGGGGTGGGTAGGCCAGGTGCACGGGAGCAGGAGGGGCAGGCTTAGCTCGCTTCTCCTTAGGTGATCCACTTCAGGAGGGGCCCTGTGGCAGCGGGAGGGAGTCAGATCCGCTGCCGGAGGTTTGGCTCCGCAGAAGCACAGAGTTGGGTGTTTGCGGGGAGCGAGCAAGTTCCCTGGCAGGAACTGGTTCCCTTTGGGATTTTGGCTGGGGGATGGGCGAGGGAGATGGCGCTGGTGAGTGCCTTTGTTCCCCGCCAAACTGAGCTCTGTTGTCCGGGGGCTCAGCAGCTCTCCCTCCCTTTGTCCTCCAGCCTTCCTGCTTTCCAAGCAGAGCTGTTAACTTATGACCTCCCAGACGCTAAGTCGCGCTTGCTGTCGGAACACAGTCCGTCCGGCCCCTCCGCTTTTGCCAGCCAGACTCGGGGGCTCTGCTTGGCCGGCGGGCTGCCTCTCCGCCCCGGCTCCCTCCCGCCAGTCCATGGAGCACGCACCGCCTCGCCGCCCTTCCTACCCTCTTCCGTGGGCCTCTCGTCTGCGCTTGGCTCCAGAGACTCCGTTCTGCTAATCCTCTGGTGGTTTTCTGGGTTATTTAGGCAGGTGTAGGTGGAATCTAAGTGATCAGCAGGATGCGCGGTGAGCCCAGCGTCCTCCTATGCTGCCATCTTCCTGGTCTCCTCCCTTTGAGATATTTTAAAAGAAAGGACTCATCCGTTCCTCTGAGCCTTTGCCCATAATGCATAGAACATCCTCACAGGAAGCAGCATAGTAGAGTCAGACCTTGATTCAAATACTAACTCTGTTGCATAATAGTAGGCTTGACTTTCCTCACCTGTAAACAGGGAAATTTTCCTACTTCATAAGGTGCTTGGAGAAGTTAAGGAATAATATATAATGTGCCTAGCATAAAGCTTTGTACAAAAAAGGCATTCAGTATATATTAATGCCTTTTTGCACAAGAGGTCAAAAGTCACTTGGGCTCTACCTAGAAACCCAGGTTTTTTAACCCGGGGCCTTATTCCTGAGATGGGTTTGCTTAGTATGCGTGTGTGCATGTGTATGTGTGTGTGTGTGTGTGTGTTAAATTTTATTTTTTTAATTCATATCCAAATTAGCATATAGTGCAACAATAATTTCAGGAGATTTTTTAATGCCCCTTACCCATTTAGCCCTTCCCCCTCCCACTACCCCTCCAGTAACCCTCTATTTGCTCTCCATATTTACGAGTCTCTTATTTTTGTCCCCCTCCCTGTTTTTATATTATTTTTGCTTCCATTCCCTTGTGTTCATCTGTTCTGTGTCTTAAAGTCCTCATATGAGTGAAGTCATATATTTGTCTTTCTCTGACTAACTTTGCTTAGCATAATACCCTCTAGTTGCATCCATGTAGTTGTAAATAGCAAGATTTCTTTTTTTTTTTTTTTGATTGCGGAGTAATACTCCATTGTGTGTGTCCATTCATCCATCGATGGACATTTGGGCTCTTTCCATACTTTGGCTATTGTTGATAGTGCTGCTATAAACATGGGGGTGCATGTGTCCCTTCAAAACAGCACACCTATATCCCTTGGATAAATACCTAGTAGTGCAATGCTGGGTCATAGGGTAGTTCTATTTGTAGTTTTTTGAGGAACCTCCATACTATTTTCCAGAGTGGTGGCACCAGCTTGCATTGCCACCAACAATGCAAAAGAGATCCTCTTTCTCTGCATCCTCGCCAACGTCTGTTGTTGCCTGAGTTGTTAATGCTGCTTAGCATATGTGTTAATCATTTCTCAAGACTAAATGATGATAGTAGGAGCAAAGGGTAAAAAAGGTCCCACCTCCTAGAAATACTGAAGGATCCAGAAAGAAACACAGCAAACAACATCTTCCTTCCCCTGTGCACATCTCTGTCCTTCCTCGTGGTACGGGGCTACAGAGCTAAAGGAAAAGTTCCCTTGGTACTTGAGAGAGAAAGAAAGGTGATGCGACTTTTAAGAAGAATTCTCAGTTCTCTCCATAGATACCAAACACAAAGGTCAATGGATCAGAGCTTGGCAGAGGTATCAGGCAGCAATGTAGGGAAAGGGAAATTTTCTTTCAATATGCACAGAATGGTTAAGGAAGGGCATTTGTCACTTTGGTTCTTCTCCTTCAATCCACTGAGCAGCAACAACAGTAAGTGACGACATCAGAAAGAAAAGCATCTACAGAACTAACAAATGTAAACATTTGACAGGTGAAAAAGCTTTATTGAAGCACACATACATTTCAGGGGGTAGAGAACAAAGGAGCAAGTTACAGCCCAGGATCCCAAATGATGCTTTCTGTTACAATATTAATCCACACCCACACCAAATCTTTTAAAAACACTCCTCTATTCAGTTCACATGTACAATAGAAACCACTGCAGCCACCCCTAGTCCAGTGGCCTTATAGGAGAGTCAGCTAGCAGACTCTACCAAAAGGGATTTCTTCTCCAGTATAGACTCCTTTTACAAACAACTCTGTGTAGATACTGTTGCAAGAATAACAAGGTCAGTTTGGTACAGTGAGTTTCAGAAAATGAACCTTAGATCACCAGACCCTTCTTAGAAAGGTCTCAGCACACCACACCCATGTTACATCTAGGTCAAGTACAGGAAACAACAGAAAAAATAGAAAGTGAAACCACTTCACGAAGGAAGTCAGAATAACTGGGAGATTCTCTGAACATATTCTCTTGGAGCCCTAACCATGCCCAGTCTGGAGAAACACTGGGCCAGTTTAGATGGTACTTGGCTATTCTGGCTGGTGTAATGGTATGTCCATCATATTCTATGTGGTACCACACTGCAGACACAAATGCTAAGAAAGATGTGGTATATGAGAGTAACGATATCTTGTCTTTTATTAGAGAAATGAGGAGCTGTCCAACAACAGCTGTATCTGTATAAAATGCAAAGATCCAGCATGGGCTGGGAGACATTTCACTGTCAGTCATTCTGGTCCTATGAGACCACTGAGAAGCCATTGTGCACATGTCCATGATTCAGTCAAAAGGTCACTATCTAATTAAAGTGTTTTTCTAAAGAAGCTCCATTGTAAGGGTCCCCTAAAGGTCTAGGGAAGGTGTATAGAGCTTGAAGAAACAGGAATTTTATTAGCATTTCAAAGAAAACAATTAGACCAAAGTAATATGGAAATTGCTTAAAAACAATAAGAGTTAAAAACCAAGTTCCAGAAATATGTCAAGGTAAAAATAGAGTTCAAAACATAAATTGGAAAGGAAAGGGCAGACCTACTCACCTCTCTCCCATCTTCTCCTGTCTTTAGTAACCCAACCCTGCTTCCCAGAGCCCTGGCCTCAGACCTATACAAATGCCAAAGGTAGCCAGGGCTTCCTGGGGAAGTAGGAAAAGAATTGCAACACAGGAGATAAAAACTTGTTTTAAAGGATTTTTAAGCTAATTAAACATCATAAAGATAAAAGAATGGACTCTGGAAATATACTAGATTATGCACAAATGAAAACATTTTAAACAGACCCTTATTCTTGAGCCTGCTTTAAAAAGAGGAACAAACCTTCATCACTCTAACATAATGAGATTTGTAGAAATATATGTTTATTACACACACATACATAACACACATGCACACACACACACATACATACACTAAATATAAATCTTTGCTCTTGGTTTTTTCGCTTCCTCTGACTTGCCCTGGACAGGGCGAGACCTGCATAGAAGGACAGGGGCTCATAAGCCCAGCTTCTGCTTGGCCATCGAGGAACGGAGCTGCAAAATCCCTTCCGCCCAAGACCCTGGGTACTGTCGCATCTTCTGCCACAGGCTCACTTCTTCCCCAGTCGAGTCCATCCAGTCTACCACTTCCCCATTACTGATGCCTGAGGAGAAACACCAGAAGAAGCTGAACAGGGAACCCACTCCACAGCCTACCAGAAAAGAAGGGTTATACAGCAAGGGTAGCCATCCTGTAAAAGACAGTGTGCTACGAAGATAGGTTGCTGGGACAACAGTCTGTAAACTGCTCCCTGTTGACCCTGAAAAGCTATTTCTGTGCTCTTGAGACTCTATCAGGAGACTTCAAGTTGATGAAATGGGACTCCAAACAGCACATGGTAGCTTCAGACCTCTTATTCTGGGGCCATTACAGAGCTCTAAGTGTCTGACACCTCATGCCAGAGCTACTTCCCTGCTGTTATTGCCAACTTAACTGAAAAATTAAAAAAAAAAAAAAAAAAAAAAAGGAAGCAGCAGCAGCTGAACACCTTTTTCTCTAGCTGTAGATTCAGGGACTAGAGTTCAGATTGTATGTGGCCTCATTCCTATTCTTTTGTACACTCATTCTTTCAGCAAACATGTATTGAGTGCCTACTATATACCAGGTACTCTTCTGGGCTCTGGAGATACAGTGGTGAACAAAAAAAGTTCTGCCTTGCAGGCAGCTTATATTTGGACAGGGAAAGCAGGAAATATACAAGCAAGTCAAGATACTTCAGATAATGAGATATATGTCATGAAGTAAATAAACAGGGTGATCTGTAGTGCCTAGATCAGAGCCTTGTTTAGACGGAGTGGTCTGAGGGTCTGTCCAAGGAGACATTTGGGTTAAGCTCTGAAAGATGGGAAGAAGCCTGACTGAGGTTAACTATAATTGCAAAGATTATGAAATTGTAATAAGCTTGGTATATTTGGAGAGCAGAAAGAATCATTGTGCTTGGAGCATGGCTGAGCAAGCAAGAGAGTTATATAGGATGGATTATAAAGGAACAAAGGGTCCAGAATCTATAGGGGCCTGTCAGAATGGCAAGAACTTTGGACTGCCTTCTAAAGTACAGTAGTAAGCCACTGAAGGGTTTTAAACAGGAGACTGATATGACCCAGCTTACATTTGTAAAAACATCATTCTAGACACTTTGTGTTAAATGCTTTGTATGACTTACTAATATACAAGTAGTATTAAAAGCTGCAGGCATGCAGAGACTATAGAGAGGGGAAAGAGGATTCAAGACTAAGTCTTGAAAAGCACCAATATTTAGAGTGGGTAGAGAATGGGAAACCCACAAAGAAAAGTGTAGTATCAGTAGAAGCTAAGTATTTTAAGAAAAGGGAGTGATCAGGGTGCCTGGGTGGCTCAGTCAGCTAAGTGTCCAATTTTGACTTACGTCATGATCTCACAGTTCATGGGTTTGAGCCCCATGTCAGGCTCTGTCCTGACAGCTCAGAGCCTGAAGCCTGCTTTGGATTCTGTGTCTCCCTCTCTTCTACCCCTCCCCTGCTCACACTCTGTCTCTCTCTCCTTCAAAAATAAACATTAAAAAAAATTAAAAAAAAAAAAAAGAAAATGGGAGTGATTGGCTATGCTAAATAGCATGAATATTCTTGTAAGATGAAAACAAAATTTTGTCATGAGCAATTGCTCAGTGAAGTGGTCAGACAGAAGCCAGATCACAGTGGATTGAGCACTAAAAGAGATGTGAGGAAGTAGAGACAATTTAAGAAATTAGAAGGGGGATGTGGGGTCAATAAAAGATTTACTTCTGTTTCTTAATATTGGAAATACCAGAGCTTATCTGTGTTCACTTCCAGGAGGGAGGCAGAGAGAGTGCAAGTGATCAGACAGGAGAGAGAAGAGATTCCAGAAATGAGGTTAGGAAGGTGAGGGTGTGATCCAGAACACTTGGAAAGAGCTTGGCCTTTGCTAGAAAGGACCCTTCTTTCATTATAACACAATGGAAGATGGAAATTATAAGTACAGATACAGGTAGGTTTTTAGACTTTTTTGGTGGTAGGATGATGGCATTCTTGGCCATCAGGGTCACATTTATCTGTACAGGTAACAGTGCATGAGCTCAGCCTTCCCCTAGGTCTGCACATAGTAGGCACTCAGTAAATATTGCCCAAAGGTTAACTGAAAGGAAAGAAGACAACTCTTGTTATAGAGGAGCTTTGAAGGAAGGGGGCTGGGTATAGTAGGAGTGAAATATATAAGAGGCCTTTAAAATAGTCAGGGTGGGGGAGAGGCTCTCACCAGTGCCAACACTCAGCCTGACCCCTCCCAGGAAGTCATTGCTGGCCATGGGCTCCCGGTCCCACACAGTCAGTTCCAGGCACATGTGTTGTAGATCTTCCAGCCTCACACCATTGTAGACAAATGTATGGTTGTAGTGGGGATTCAGAGTCTTCTTCATCACAGGAGTTTTACGCTTACTGGCCTTGTTCCTCATGGGAAGGAGGTATCTGGCAGAGGATGGGGAGTAATCAACAACCTACTCAAACCTGGCAAGTAACTTTCTATCTAAATTCCCCTTTCCCTAGCTAGCCCAGGCAGGTAAGTCAACATTCAGATCCGAGTACACACACTCCCTCCTTTGAATATGCTGAAGCAGAGTTCTCACTACCTCCACTAGATCATTCACCTGATTCAATTCCTTTAACCTGGAGAGAAAATTAACATAATGTTATAGTAAACTGTTATCTACACTCTACCAGACATGGGTGTTAGATATTGGATCCCATTTCTTTATTTCTTTTTTATTTATTTTTTACATTCTTTAATTTAAATTCAAGTTAGTTAACATACAGTGTAATATTGGCTTCAGGAGTAGAACCCAGTGATTCATCGCTTACATATAACACTCAGTGCTCATGATTCCATTTCTATTGGACGAGGTTCTCTTTAAATAAAATCAATAGTAATAACTATAGGCCTAGCCAAACATGATTTTCAAGAGACCTTAAAAGTCACTGGGGTGATGTATAATTTGGGGAAAGCTGGCATTGTTGAAATATTGTGGAGAACAAAGTCCTGAGTTCCTAAATCTTAACAGTCAGGGGACACAGATTTTTATTCAGGATTAATTAAAAGCATAAGTGTATAAGAGAGGGAAAGTCCAGCCTATCTACCACCCTCCTCTTTGGAAATCCACACTATGTCACAGTCCAAACTGAGCTTAGACCAGTACAAAGGTGGCTGTGGAGGCTTTGCTGTTACCTATTTTCAGGAGCAAAGTTGGTTGCTGGAGGTGGTAGGATATACAAGGATAATGTCCACAGAGAAAGGTTAAATTGGGTTCATCTCTTAGCTCTCTTGTCCTAGAACTGGTTAGTTTGATGCTGGTCCAGGGACTCACCCCTTGACAAAGCTGTCTGAAGTCCCTCCTGATTTGGCAGCCGTCAGGTTCTTGGCTTCTTTGATCCACACCTGGAGCTCTCCCCCTTCCCCACCTTTACCTGTAAGGGATGTCAGCCATAGCAAGTGAGCCCCTACACCTTCAGATTTGTCTTGATCTTTATCTACATAGCACCTTCCATCCCTTGCCCCTAAAGGCAGCAAGCTTCGTGACAACTGGACCACATCTGACTTGGAGTCTTAGGACCTAACACAGTGCCTGACAGCAACCAACAGGTGCTCAATTAATAAGGACAACAGCAACAAATACTTTTAGAAAACTGGCTATGTGCCAGATCCTACATTAAGCATTTAATTCTCAAAGCAACCATATAAGATATGTACTATTATTCCTATTTTATAGATGAGAAAATGGGAGTTTAGAGAAATAAAGTTGCCTGAAATTTGTTGAAGAGTTTTTAAAAAGGGAACTCTTCTACCTGTGTTCTTGATCCCATGCCCGCTTCATAGGACTCATCAGATGTCATCAATTTCAATCCCCACTTCCCATTTTTAATATCTTTCTCTACCAGTCCTATCCCCTCAGTCTAAATATACACTAATCTCACCTCTTCTTCTTCTTCTTCTTCTTCTTCTTCTTTTTCTTCTTCTTTTAAAAATCCTTTTAAAAGAAAATCTCCCTTTACCCTTATTGCCTTCTCAAACTATCCTCCATGTTTCTCCTTTCTTTCACCAACAAGTATCCTGAAAGAAAGAGCCCATGTTCACTACTTCTACTTCTTTGCTTCATTCACTCAGGCTAGTTTCTGGTGAAATCTGGCTTCTGCTTCCACTTATCCACTGAATACTCAACCTAATGCCAATGCACCATGTCTTCTCAATCCTCTTTGGCCTGATATCCCAATACTATTGACGACTCCACTCTTTTCTTCTTCAATATCTTTCCTAATAACCCTCTACCCTCACTGGCTTTTCTTCCTCTCTTCATCCTTTAAAATGTTGTCCTTGCTTCTCTTCTCTAGTCATTCTGCACTCCCTTTTTGAGGATCTCTTTTATTCCCCAAGTCCTATAGATTAGACCTTGCTACAGGTATCTTTCTAAGAACTCTGGCTTCTCATTGCACAAATGGATCGAATTCAACTCCTTACCATTATGTTCAAAGCCTGTTTCAGTTAGGCACCAGCCTCATCAACAATTCCAGCCCCACTCCTGTAACTCCAGTGCCACTGAAATAAGGAGTTCACTACCTCACCACTTACATACAGCCCTTTACCATGCCTTTTTAAAGGCATTTACCATGCCTTTTTAAAACCTTTGCTCATGCTATCTCTTCTGGAACTGCCCTTCTACCCCATCCACTTCCTTTTCTTCCTGGTAAAATCTTAAGTCCAGTTTCATCCTTATTTCCTCTTTGAAGCTCTCCCACATATAACCAAAGAGAATTCAGGACTCCCATTATCGGTGGTCTTTTCCTGTCTGTCTTTCTTGCTAAACTAAGCTCTTCAGGGGAAGACAAATATGTCTTATTCATCTACATATCCACAGTCACTAGCACAATGCCTGGTGTGTTGATTCACTCTTCCTCAACCTTGACCTTCCTGTCCCTCATACTTCACTACCTCTGGCAACCACCTGTTCTCACCCCTGAAGTTTCTGTTCTATTCTGCCCTCTTAATAGCTTGCCACAGCTGGACCAAGTTCAAGTCAGTTTAATAGCCTAAAAAAATAAGTGCTAACCCTAAAATATTCCCTTCTTGCTGAAAAGTCTTACTCAGTAAAGGAATCTTCCCCAGCAGATGATCCAGGGAGCCTCTCAATCTGGTCTCTCCAACAGTGCTAGCCACCACCGCACTATCTCACAGACACCCCATAGAAAACACTAAGGGCTAAATCCACCACACACACACCCCAAACTCACTCTTTTTCCGGTCACCTCCAACAGGGAGTTTGGAGGCGGGGATGTATTTCAATGAAACCACCAACTCGCCTTTGTGCGATGGCAAGCCAGTCGGGGACTCAGCACTGATCTGAAACACAGGGAAACCCGACAGGTCAAGCTGGGCTTCTCAGGAGTTGTTGAGACCTCTCGCTGAGGAGATTCTAAAATTAGCCCTAAGAACAGCTTCATAATGTAAGAGAATCCACCTTGTGAATACAATCCAGGTTCCCAAGGCCATGGCAGCCACAGGTTTCCAAGGCAGTTCCTTTAGAAGGAGCTGCAGAAGAAGCAACAAAGTCTTCCACAATTCCCACTATTTTGCTAATTTGGGGATACAGTTACTAGATTCCAAATACCCTCAAAGGTCTTCCAGCAAAGTTGCCACGCAAACTCACAGGGACTGACACCGTGGTGAAGAGTCTTGCTATCAACATCATTAGTAAGAGCCAAAAAGTGGGAACAACCCAAATGGCAATCGATATAGGAAAGGTTAAATGAGTGATTTTAATGCCATGTATGGCATATAGATTATGGCATGCAATCATCAAAAAGAATGCAGGGAATCCATACATGCTGACTCAGAAAGATAGCCAAGGTGTACTGTTAAGTCAGCAAAGTGAAATGCATAAAAAGTTTCCCACTTTTATTAAAATATATCCATGTCTGTACATGTGAATATGTATGTATATAAATAATGATTATTATCACTTGTATAATAGTTACTATGTGCCAGGCACTGTTAGAAGTACTTTAAGTATATCATTTTGTGTAATCCTCAAGACAGTCCCTATGAGATAGGTACTATTATCCCCATTTACAGGTTATGGAACACAGAGGTTAAGTAACTTGCCAAGGTCATACAGTTAGCAATTGGCAGAGGCAGGATTCAAATTCAGACAGATTGGCTCCAGAGTCTATGCTTTTAATCACTATACTACACTGCATAGAAAAACCCAGAAGGATACATACAAACTTAACACTTGTTTATTCTACAGAGAGGAGTGGACTGGGGAAAGGAGAGAGGGCTTTCACTTTTTATTGTGTGTATATCTTCAGTGTCTTTTTAAAGAAAATGGTATGTATCACTCATATGATTTTCAAAGACAAAGAATCATTTTTTCTAAAGAGAGCTTGCAAAGATTTGAGGGCTAGGTGGAGGGAGCTCCACTGCAAGGATTTAAATATGTCACAATTTACAATTTTATATTTATTTATATTACTTTTGATTAATGGCTGTCTCTACCACTAGAACCTCAATGCCGGGAGGACAGGAATCACCCTATTTTTGCTCAGCCTAGTATGCCTGACACTTAGCAAAGTATCTGGCACACAGGAGATGCTCCAGAAATATTTACTGAATGAATGTAAGAGTGAATGAATGAATGAATGAATGACTGGAATGAGCAGCAAGTGGCCTGTTATCTTTGGCTGCTGGTAGCAGAATTGCTTCCCTCTATTGGCTCTCTCGGCATGGTTCTTTTCTTTTTGCTTTGGTATCTAGAATGTGAGCTGGTGCAGACTAGATGTACCCTGTCACCTGCCTGTGTTTGCTGGGGGTCCACTAACCTAAGGTCCTCAGCATGGAGTATACCAATGCCAGGAAAGCATAATCCCCACTGGTTTGGAAAAATGTACCACATACACAGAATGCACAGTTTAGTGTATGGGAGAGATACAAAAGAATAGGGAAGTGGATGCCAGGAAGAGAAAACTGAATGGGAGCAAATGGATTGCTAGGAGACACACACACATGCACGCACGCACGTAAAGATAGATCAGAGACAATAAATGTAAAATGTTTTAAGTTAAAATAGTTATGTAATACTGGAGTAGTCTTTTTTGATGTTTATAAATGTCTACAGAATTTATTAACTCCTAGATTGTGAACTTCAGTAGACTCTTAAAAACTAGAATTCAGCCTTAGCTAGAAATTGGTGTATTTTTTCAGTGGCATATTTTAAGAGCAAATGCCTCCATTTTAATGCAGTTTTTTTCTTTTTATGTAAGACACTTTTATTGGCAGTGCTTCATAGTGGTTTATGGTGATGTTTCCAATATAATTATATCAACTGTAGGCCCATGAGAGAATGACTTGTGTGCCAAATGCTTAAGAAATTCTAAATTTCTAATAATGTGCTATAGTTTAGTCATAATTGTTTTCCTGTTTTTATTAGTATTTAAACGGGCAGATTTAACATTGTTAATATTTTCCATGGAGGGCAGTAGCTATCAAAATATTGCATGTATTTTTCCTTTGACTCAGCAATTCCACCACCAGAAATTTCTTCTATAGTTACATTCACATAAGAAGGCCAAGACATATTACAGCATAGTTTTAACAGCAGAGAAAGCAAACAATTTATTATACAGGCACATGAAAGAATACTAGACAGCAATGAAAATGAGATAGATATGAAAGTGATGGCATAGAAAGAGGCCCATGATAAATAATCAATTGTTAAATGAAAACACTCAAGACATGTAAATGATGAGGTTCATATAAGCCTATTTGCATAAAAAGGAAAAAATATAAATCCTTACGTTTATATCCATGCTGCTTAATACCAAATCTCTATGAAGATATCCAAGTAGTTGATAACAGTGTTTATTTCTAGGTAATGAAATGCACTTTTCTTTTTATACACTTCTATGTTGTTTTCATTTTTAACCATGTGCACAGAAATCCTTTTATTCTTAATTTCTTAAGCAACATATGTAGACATGGTAAAAAGCTCAAACGTCATGGAAGGGCATACAGAGAAAACTAAACTGCTCTCTCATCTCAGTCTCTCTTCCCAGAGGCAGCCACTACTACTAGCTTCTTGTCTATCTTTCCAAAGATAGTCTCTGTAACACATACTACTTTTAGCATTTAAAATGGTGGTGTAAAAAAAATTTACCAAGGAACTTTTCCATTGAACAGTTCATATTATCAAGAAATCCTAACTCTGTTTTAGCAATCTTATCTTAACCAGAATGACAGTAACTTACTGAATGTCCATTATATGCCAGGCACTGTTATCTCCATTTTGTAGATGAGTAAACTAAGACTCACAGAAGTTAAGTGATTTACCTAAGTTATTTTATAAGAGAAGTAACTTACCCAGCTGGCAAATAACAGAACCAGGATTCAAATCCAGGTTTGCACTCAGATCCCAGGCACTACAATGCATACTGCTATATTCTCGCCTGAGATGCCATCTCCAAAGTAAAATTGTCCCTGGCTTGTGTGACAAAGAGCACAATAATTAGATCTCCATGAATTCCTTTACTTCCCACTGCTTTAGTAAAAAGATTAGCTTGGAAAAGGAGTATAGATTAGGATACACCCAAAAGGTTAGCTTGGAGAAAAGATGCAAGTTAGTATGTTAGAATATGCCCAAACTCTGGAACGTTATGAGGCAAAGCTTGGCACACACATGAAAGACTTTTCAAAGGAAAACTATGGCTTCATCCTTTGCCTGGTCTACAATTGCATCTGAAATTACTGTCAAACTCAGAAGCTCCAGCAGGGTGCACTAGAACTCTACAGAATATTACATTCAAAGACGCTACCAATATGTACCAGCAGAGATCACTGTAGACAATGCTACCTCAGAGCCAACTGTGTAAGTTGTGAAAGCAGACTACCTTCCCATGTAAAGGCAAGCAATGATCCAGTTTCTTATCAAGTTTCCAGAAATCCATCTGGACCTCTGCCTCTCCAAGGAAAGTGTTTCTGCCAAAACGACCATGATGCCAAACTGAGAATTGCAAAGTCCTCTGAGCCAGGAGAGATTCTGGGATCTCATACTGCGAAAAAAAGGAGAAGCCCAGGATGATTAGTTTGTGGTAATTCCTCAGAAAAGATTATTCAAAAATCTGAGCAACCATACCCAAAGTCCATAATCCTGAATACCAAATTACTTTAATCCCTAAGAATTCTGAGTTTCCTTCATGAAAGCCTCCACTTACCCCATTTCACAAATACCTACCCTATTCTATGGAAGGACCTGGAAAATTAATTTTTCCTTGACTGGATGAAAGAACAATGGAACATTCAAAAAGGATTGCCACAGAAACTCCTGATCCAAAATAACTTTTTAAAATATTTGTGGTCACATGAACCTCTGATTTCACAACAATCCAAGAAAGCCAGATCACTTTTGTTCTCTGGGAAGTTAGTATATGAACAGATGCCCATGGTGCATCTTCAGAAACAGACATGGCCACTGAAAGCCATGTCAACCAGCTGTGTAGCAGAGGAATTGCCACAGTTTAGCCCATAAGACAGGGCAAGTTCTACTCCCAGGGTCTAGATACTTACTCTGAGGGTCTCATCATATAGCGGATTGATGGTGTCCCGCTTGATGCTGGTTTTTCTTTTTCCTTGGCGGGACTTGTCAGGCAGAAGATAAGTCTTTACATATCTAGAGACCAAGGAGAGAACGGAGTCATTTGTTGTCTTTTCTGAAGCCCGTTCTTCACTTCTCTGCTTTCCATATACATATGCCATGATGAAATGAAAATGTCACATCAAGTCCTCTTAGACATGTCCTTCTTGTATTTTCCCAGTCCTGGTCCATCTCCCATATCTCTCCTAATCACTCTCAGTCACACCTCCCTGTCTGCCCAGGAAGTGATAACTTCAGTTCAAGAATGCCCACATAGATGCCAGGGTCTGAGCTCTCATCTCAGAGCATCAGTCAGGTTCCAGAAGCACTCACGGGTTAGAGCGCTTCTTGGCTTCATCAGCATAGGCCAGCTGGTGGCACTCCTTCACATGGATGACCAGAGTCTGTGTTTGCTGCTCATACTTGAGGGAAAAGGCGATCTTGCCGGTCACAAGGATGTTTCCAAAATCGCCAGCTTCACTATAGATACTCATCATGCTGCCAATTGTACTCTGAAGATAAAGCACCCACAAACATCTGGTAAAGGCATACTCCCCCTCCCACATTGCTCACATCTTCCTTCAAAATAAAGCCACAGTCACGGAACAAAACAAAAGCTTCAGAAGCCCCTGCTATAAGCCAGTACTGCCAACAGGCTTGTACTCAGAGCATGAGACAGCCTAGTAGCACACTCATAATTATTGAGGTTAATAATCAGTTCTTGGCTCATCTATGTTCTGTCTCTCTTCTTCCCTGCTTTTTATAAATTTTATTTTTAGTTTTCACTTGTCCCAGAAGGTAGACAAGGAGTACAGGTAGGAGGAAACTATGGTCTTAATATGTTATATACACTAAAATGTTGGCTAGAGGGGGTCAGTTGCTCATTAAAACAAAGTGTCTCAATTATCTTTGGGTTTCTTTTACCCACCATATCCCTATCAAGACCTATAGAAAAAGTGATTCTGTAAGAATGGTGGGGGGCAGGAATCCCACCAGAGGTGAAAATACCTCTCAGGTAGTAGTCATCTCTGTAAGCCTGCCATTCTATTCCTGTGTGTAAGTAGAAAAAAACCCTAATCACTCTGGTTCCTGACTCTGTGTCCCCTAAACACTAATCTTTGTACTTCTGACAGAACTAGGCCCTAATTCTTAACTGTCCCTTTAACTTTATGATTTTGATTTGTATTGCTACTTCTTAATCATACCCTGATGCCAATTAACCCTGCCAGGGTCCCCTCATGACAATGTTCTTTTTCTTTTAAATGTTGATTTATTTATTTTGAGAGAGAGGAAGAGAGAGAATTCCAAGCAGGCTCTGAGCTGTCAGCGCAGAGCCCAACACGGGGCTCAATCTCACAAAGCATGAAAGCATGACTTGAGCCAAAATCAAGAGTTGGATGCTTAACCAACTGAGCCACCCAGGCACCCTAACAATGCTTTTGAGTGTGAGATTTGGAGTGGGCTCTGATGAAGAAATATTATCTTGCTCACTTCATGGCCTGTTACCTTTTTAGAGGAGAAGTTATGGTTTACTGTTCACAAAGCTGTGATAAAGAATGTCTCTAGTCCTAATTACCAAATTACCTAACTACTTCCAGGGCAGAGGCTGAGGGAAATCACCTAGCTGTGCACTAAGCAACTATTATCTAAACTGAGGATATGAATAAACAAATGTATCTCACTTACCTGGAAAGAGTGACTAAGATGATTCCCAGGTCCTGACTCTGCTCTAGAGAGATACTTCCTTCATTCCTGGTACCCAAACATGTCTATAGCCACAGAACCAATAGAACTTACCATGGATGAACCACTTTGCATGCTGCTTCTGGCTAGCTTCTGGCGATGCAGCTTCACCAGATGGTCAATGTCTTCTTCTTCCTCTTCCTCTTCCTCTTCCTGGAACAATAAATATAGATTCAGGGTTAATAAAATGAGAAAAAGTTCAAAGACTAATGAACTTCCTTTGGTGGGAGCCATAATTATTGCTAAACTCTGAGGTGTCATGTACACAGGCATGCACATATCCTTATTTTGTGTCTCCCATTTCAGGTTTCCAAACTATATTCCAACCATCTTTCTCAAATTTAAAGACAATAAGAATATCTCTTTCTCATTTGTCTGCCCAACCCAACCACCCCTTTACATTTGAATCAAAATAAGTATTTATTTGAACCCCAACTATATATCAAGCAATGTATTTGAAGATGAAAGAGACAATGAAGACAGTATTTTTCTTTAAGCAATTCAGCAACAAGATTTACTTTACAATAAAGATTCATGTTGCCCTTTCCTAAAGAATTAGGTCTATTAAGAGTATCAAGTACTAAGTTCAACTCTAGATTTATAAAATTTCATAGAGTGGACAAGTGAAATACAAAGGTACTTACCATATCTACAATGAGGCCTGGGACAGATTTGCTTCTGTCTCCCAAGGAACCACTTTCATGTCCCACATCTTCCGGGTGAAGATCAATAACAGATTTAGTGTATTCTGAGTGGAAGAGCAAAAACCCAAATCAAAAGAAACGTACTCTTCTCCGTACCAAGAACCCATCCAGGGTATTGAGAACTTCAATCTCTAAGGCCATGAAGGGACACCTACCTGAAGGCCTGAGGATTTTTCTGGTGTTCTTCTTAAATATCATTTCACCCTCATCAATTGATACTGCATTTTGACCCCCAGGCTGAGTTTCCTAGGAAGGAATGAGGGCCAGGAAATAGAAAAGGACTGCTGGGTAGGTGGAGGATGAATAAGGAAAAAATTGACTTAAGAATAAGGCTCAGACTCTGTTTCATATTCTGTGTCTCCTCCTCTCTCTGCCCCTCCCATGCTCATGCTCTGTCCCGGTCTCTCAATAATAAATAAATGTTAAAAATTTTTATAAAAAAAATAAGGCTCAGACTTTTGCTAAATTATGCAAAGTTAAAGGAAAGATTAATTTAATCTTAGGAATTTAATCCTAGGAAGTAGTACAAAACCTATTTTCTCACATGTTTCAACCAAACCTTAAATGCTCCCAAGTGAATCTGAACTAAAATTCATTTAACTGAATTCTTGATGTAAACTATTCCTGAGAAGGGAAAGAAAGAGAGAAGAGAGAGAGAGACCCCAACTGACCAATACCTAAAGCTTACCTTTTCTACTTGAGATGTGGGTGCAGATATCTTCTTCCATTCTGGAAAGAGTCCAGATTTATCCAGAGAGTCTCTCCTGGAGGTAGATATAGAAGTTATAATAAAATCACGTCCTCACCTTCCCCGTCTATGGAAGCTCTATGGAAGGAGATCCACTGGCTTGGGGTGATTGTAGTAACCAAATCCAGAAGGTAAACTTCACATCTGATTTACCTTGAAGGAATGCAAACAATCAGATAAGCAACTTTGCACAAACATAAGCACTCAATCCCCCCCTCCTAAGGGACAGCAGGGACAGTTGCTACTGGTCCAGGAAGACTCCTCCAAGATGCAGTAGCCTGTGGAAGTTAGCATGCTCCAGAAGGCTGTGCTCAAAGCCAACAGTAAATGTACTACTGACAAACGTGTGGCAAGGTCAGAGAAAATACTTCATTTGACTTGCTGAGGACAGAAGTCAGGAACACTGAAGGCACAGGACCCATGTATCCTGAGCTGGACAACAAAATGGAGACTTCAGTTGAGCAGAAGTGCAGAGACTCGCAGGGGTTTCACCTTGACATGCTATCCGAGTCGGCAGTGTAGCTATCCAGACTCTCATTCTCAGTCTCCAGTGCACTCTTTCCACTTTTCAGCTTGGGGACTTCAAATGGCACGCTAGAATAAAAACCAAGAGCCAATGTGTAAAGAAAGTGGGCTCTCCTGCTGGGAGTCAAGCTTCCTTCCAACCCATTCACAGTGGTAGCCTAAGCGATCTTCCTAAGATAAATATCTGAGTATATACTTTTAAAACTTTTTGGCAATTCCTCGTTGCTGTTGGAATTGAGTTAAAACTCCTCAGCAGGGCAAGAAAATCCTTATGATTTTGACCCCTGCTCACCTCTCCAGACTCATCTTTCACCCTCAACCTCTCCTTATACTTTACATTTCCAGAAGGATTAAGCTCTTTTGGTTCCTTGAACATGCCAAAGTTCTCCCTTTTACTCTTGTCTCTTCCTGGGATGTTCTTTGTACGATGAGCACTTTTCTTCACCTGGCTAAATCAACTCCTTCTTCAGGTCTCTCCTTGTATGTCAATTCCTCTAGGTCTCTCTGACTATGCCCCCACTCCAAGTCTAGATTAGTAACCTTCTTATATGCTCCTAAAGCACCCTGATTTCTTGGTAGCAGTCATCACATATGTAATTATTTATGTCTTTCAAATTATTTAATTTATTCAATAATTTAAGCAAATGATTTATTTAATGTCTTTCTCCTCCATTAGACTAAGTTCTGTGAGATCAGTGACTACAAATCTTATTCACTACTGTGTTCCCAATTCCTAGAAGAGAAATTACCCTACAGGGGGGCACTCATATATTGGTTGACCGAATGTTCTCAGTGGGGCTTAATGTATACACATAAATAACCAGTATGTTTCAAAGACAGTATTCAGAAGACCAGAATTCTTTCTCGGCTTAATGAATGGGCATTCAAAACAGCAGTTCTCATCTCTAAAGGGAAGAACACAATTCCTGGGACTCAAGGAATTTGTGAGAGCAGTTAAGAAAAGGGGAAAAATCATTCTTCCTCAAGAATCTCAACTAATTTCACTTGACTCCCAGGACATGACTCTCTCCTGGTCCTCTGACTTTGCTGGGGTCTCTTTCTGAGGCTCCTTTGCTGGTCCTTCATCTCCTAAACCTCTAATCTTTGGATTATGTCCAGGCTTATTCCTTAGACTGCTTCTCTTCGATATCTAGAATTATCCCTAAATGATCTCATCTAGTCTCATGGCTTTAAATATCCTCTATAAACTAATAATTCCTAAATTTATCTCTCACTCAAATGCCAGGCTGGTATTTCCAATAGCCTACTTCACATCTCTGTTTGGATATCTCAAAGACAACAAGTACAAGATTAAGGCCCTAATCCTCCCCCAAATCTGCTATCCCCTCAATTTCATCAACTGACAACTTCCTCCTTTCATTCTCTGGTCAAGGATCTTAATTTTCCTTTACTCTCCTTACTCTCTCACAATACAAATACAATCTGTTAGCAGATACTCTTAGCTCTCTCTTCTTTTTTTAATGTTTATTTATTTATTTTGAGAGAAAGAGAGAATGAGCAGGGAAGAGGCAGAGAGAGAGGGAGACAGAGAATCCCACACAGGCTCTGTACTGCTAGTGTGGAGCTTGACGCAGGGCTCAAACTCATGAAACATGAGATCATGACCTGAGCCAAAATTAAGAGTCGAATGCTTAACTGACAGAGCCACCCAGGCACTCCTTGGCTCTATCTTCAATTGTATGTAGAATCTGACCAGTTCTCATCCCCCATTACCACTACTTTTGGTCCAAACCACCATCATCTAGCTACTGGATGATCACAATAGCTTTCTGACTGAACTCCCTATTTCTACCCTTGTCCCTATACAATCTATCCTCAATACAGCAGTCAAAATGAGCTTTTAACATATAAGTCCAAATATAGAATTACCATATGACCCAGCAATTCCACTTCTAGGTATATACCAAAGAGAACTGAAAACATATGTCCACACAAAAATTTGTACATGAATGTTCATAGCAGCATTATTCATAATAGCCAACAGGTTGAAACAGTGTAAATGTCCACCAATGGGTGAAAGTATAAACAAAATGTAGTATATTCATACAATGAAACTTTACTGTCAATAAAAAGAAAGAAACTTCTGATACATGCTACAACATGAATGAACTTTGAAAATATTATGCTAAGTGAAATAAGCAAGACACATTTTGCATGACTCCATTTATATGAAAGACCCAGAATAGGCAAATCTGGTGTCTCTAGAAAGCAGACTAGAGACTGGAGAAAATGGGGAGCCACTGCTTAATGTATGTTATGTGAATTTTACCTCAGTTTAAACAAAGAGAAAAAGATCACGTCATTCAGAGTCCTCCTCCTCATGCGGACTGAAAGGGTCCTTACAGGTGCCAACAAAGTCTTACATGATCTGCTTCTCATCCCTTCTCTGTCCTCGTCTCCTACTGTTCTCCCCTTGCCCATTCAGTTCCAGATTACCTAAATGTGCCAAATACAAACTCACCTTCGGGTCCTTATATCTTCTGCTTTCTCTGCCCACAGTGCACTCCCCCCATGTACTCCCAGGGATTGCTTCCTCCCTCATTTGCTTCATGTCTTTGCTCAGATGTCACCTTGTTATTAAGACTTTTCCCTGGTTACCCTAAGTGAAACAGCATATATACACACGTTTTCTTGGCACTCCCTATCCCTTTAACCTACTTCATTTTCTTCATAGCACTTGTCAACATCTGATATGATATATTTATTTGATTATTGTCTGTGTCCATCTACCCCCAAATCTAAGCTCCACAAGCAAGGGACTTTATTGTATTTACCAATGTATCCCACTGCCTAAAACGGTGCCTGGCAAATAGTAGGCATTCATAGATATTTGTTTAAAAAATGAGTGAACTATTAAATGAACAAAGAACAAAGTAACCAGAATCTATAATGTTTTAGGCAGTAAATAATAAACTTTCCAGGTTATCACATGATATTTGCAATAAGTTCATGAAAACAGCAGGGTTTGAAATCCTAGGGTGTGCATGAAACAGTAGTCATTTCTTGAGAGATGTATTAGCTTTATAGTCTAAGGCACAGCAGGGAAGTTGATTTCATTTTTACTTTAGAATCATTCTTTTTCCCCCTTTGTTCCAAAGAATAAAGAACCCAAAGAGGAACCATTCCTCTAGAGAGGTAGTTGAACAATAACTCATGGAGTGTGTTTTCTGCTTGTATTTTTCCTAAAGATTAATATGTACTAACTCACAGATGATACAAATAACCCTGGGGAAAAAAGGCAATTATTGACATCTGTGCAGTAAAAAGTAGACTAAGAGATGGGAGTCCTGGGCTCTAACTATCTGTATAATCTCAGGTAAATCACTTATCTTGCTTTCTTTTCTGTAAAAATAAGAGGGCTGAATTTGATTACCTCTGCGGCTCCATAATTTTATGGCAAAGATCATTTATGGCCACTTAATCTGCTTCCATGCTTATGGTAAATAAGTCTTCTGGGTCCAATGAGACAAGAGGTCATAGACATCCAGAAGCAGCAGGTTTCAGAAATTACATTCTGACCGATGATGTCAGATGTGTTCATCAGATTCAGGAAATAAAAGCCATTCTTATCCTTATCCACAAAGGAAGAAGGGGGCCTCATCACCTAGAACAGATGAGTCACCCACCCAAAGCTGTGTGGAAACACCATACAGATAGCAAAAAGAATGAGCCAGACCCTTAGTGCTGACATGGAAAGATGTCGATGTTATATTTTTCTGTGATTGTTCCATTTACACCTTGAGTTATAACTGACATAAATAAACTGTACATGTTTAAGTGTGCAATTTGATGAGTTTTAACATATACAGACACTTGTGAAACCATTACCACAATTAAGTTAGTGAACACATCTATCACTCTTAAAAGCTTCCTCTTGTTCCTTCATAATCCATTCCTCACTCCCTACCTGACCCCAGACAGAAAGCGCTGATCTGCTTTCTGCCATTAAAATTTGGATTGCATTTTCTAGAATTTTATATAAGTAGAATCATACAGTATAGCTTCTATTTTTTGTTTGTTGTTTTTTGTCTCTTTGTTGTTTGTATCAATAGTTTATTCCTTTCCATTGCTGAGTAGTATTCCACTGTAAAAATAAGCCACAATTTATCCCTTTACCTTATTGGTAGAGTTGTTTCCAGCATTTGGCTATTACAAATAAAGCTGCTATGAATATTCATGTACAAGTCTTTGCATGGAAATACGCTTTCACTTCTCTGGAGTAAATACTGAGGAATAGGATGGCTGAATGACAAGGCAGTGCACATTTAAGTAAACTACTACTAAACTGTTTTTCAAAGTGGCTGTACTGTTCCACATTCCCACCAGCAGTGTATGAAAATTCCAGTTGTTTTACATTCTCACCAACAATTGGTATGGTCTGTTTTTTAATTTTAGCTATTCTAGTGGGTATACAGTAGTATCCTATTATGATTTTAATTTGCATTTCTCTAATAATTAAAGATGTTGAGCATCATTTGACATCTATATAGTGTCTTTGGAAAAATGTCTGTTCAAATACTTTGCCAATTTTCTACTGGATTATCTATATTATGGAGTTTTCAAAGTTCTTTCTCTTTCATTTATTATCATTTACTAACATGTATGTAGTATGATCCTTTTTAAAAAAGAAATGGGGGCGCCTGGGTGGCTCAGTCAGTTAAGCGTCCGACTTCGGCTCAGGTCACGATCTCGCGGTCCATGAGTTCGAGCCCCACATCAGGCTCTGGGCTGATGGCTCAGAGCCTGGAGCCTGCTTCCGATTCTGTGTCTCCCTCTCTCTCTGACCCTCCCCCGTTCATGCTCTGTCTCTCTCTGTCTCAAAAATAAATAAACTTAAAAAAAAATTTTAAAAAGAAATGAAAATGTAAGAATCCAATCCATATTTATACATTTAGACAGTTATGATAGTCCATACAACAAAACTAGTAATGACTATTAATGATAATAGCTGGGGGCAGAAGCAGTGAGGCTACAGGGGACTACATTTTACATATTTTATTTACTCATTTTACATATTATATTGCTTTTCAACAATCATATAAAATATGATTAAGTTATTTCTCTTTGGCTGAGGGAAATCTAGGGGGAAAACACAAATAAAAGCCAAAACAATTCACCAGCAGCAGCCAAATAAGGAGTAAAGTGTCAAGTCATAAGTTCAAAAAGTCATGGCTAAGAAAACAGAAGAAAGATTTAGTTCAGGGGTGCCTGGGTGGCTCAGTTCGTTAAGCATCTGACTTTGGCTCAGGTCACGATCTCACGGTTTGTGGGTTCAAGCCCCGCATCAGGCTCTGTGGTGATAGCTCAGAGCCTGGAGCCTGCTTCTGATTCTGTATCTTTCTCTCTCTCTGCCCCTCCCCCACTTGCTCGTGTGGGCTCCTGTGGGCACGTGTGCGCTCTCTCTCTCAAAAATAAATAAACATTAAAAAAATTAAAAACAAGCAGATGGTTTATGGTTGCACAGCAGGATGTAAATGTTATAAGTGCTAACAAAGTAAAAGTAATTTGAGTAATAAAAAAAGGAAGTAGGGGAAAGCATTGGTAGGAAGTGTAAGAAAGCTAATTTCCTCCTCTTTCATAGCAGACAGTCCACTGATATTATTGAAACAGGTAGATTTTTTAAATGACTAAATGACTGGCCAAGCACTCCACTGCTAGGTATCTACCTAAGAAAAATGTAAATGTATGTTCATACAAAAAATCATAGTGAAAGTTCACAGCCGCATTACTCATAATAGCCAAAAAGTGAAAACAACCCAAATGCCCATCTACAGATGAATGGATAAATATGGCATATACATATAATAGAATACTGTTTGGCAATGAAAAGAAATGAAGTCCTGCTACACGCTATAACATAGATGAAGCCTGAAAACATTATGTTAAGTGAGAGAAGACAAAGGACCACATAGTCTTTGATTCCATTGAAATGAAATGTCCACAATAGGCAAATATAGAGATAGAAAGGAGATCAGTGATTGCTGAGGGATGGGGAAGGAAAAGGAAGTTGGGGAAGTGACAACTAAAGAGTACAGGGTTTCTTATTAAGGTGATGAAAAGTTCTAAAATCAATTGAGGTGATGGTTTCACAATTCTGTGAACATATTAGAAACCACTGCATTATACACTATAAATGGGTGAATTGTATGGTTATGTGAATTGTATTTCAATAAGGCTGTTGCCAAAAAGATACTAGGAAAAAAATGATTGCTCAATGGTTTTTATATTTTTTTCTTAAACTTAGTGGGATGTTAATGACTAATATCTTTTATGGTAAAGAAACACTTGAAGATTAGCAATTCTTCAATTTTATTTCAGTGTTTTATTCTGTTAAATTCAAGTAAAATTAAATAGCATGCTTTTAATGTAAATATTATGATCCAATATAATGCAGATTTTTCAGTCTATCTACCCACCCATCCTTCTATCTATATATATGCACAAAAGGTACTGGAAATAATTTTTACATGTGAATACTGTGGTAGTAGGAATTTGGGCGATTTGTTGCTTTCTTTATTATTTCCTATACTAGTTAAATTTTTAATAATAAGTATGTGTCATTTTTATTCATCTTTAAATTGTTCTTAAAAGAACAGAGTAAATATGAGAAAATGTTAATGTTTACATGTGGGTAGTGGGATTAGGATTTTTTTTCCCTCCTTATTTATTCTTTTCTGTACTTTCCAAATTTTCCTGTAATAAGCAACTATTATTTTCTAAATAGAAGAAAGTTAAAAATGATAGAATTAAAAGGATGTATAGCATTTCTGAAAGTGATTGCTAGTTCTTACCTAGGCTCCTTCTGTTGCTCCTGAATGATCTTTCTTCCTGGCCAGATGTCATCCATCTGTGACTGATGAAGAAGGGACTGTCCCACTGTCTCTCTTTTATTCACTTCAAGACAAACAAAAGCATGGCAGGGTGGTGGTGATGAGAGGGGAAGGGGAATACATTACACTTGCAGACAGGATGGCAATATTATCTTTATATTACACCCCCGCCCCCAGAGCCCATGAAGTGAAACTACCACCAGTAAGAACATAATAGGATTCCACACCAGAGGATCTATCACTGAAGTTAAGCACCTCAAAAAAAAAAAAAAAATTCCAGGAAGATCAGTACCTGAGGGTTTACGGCGCAGGGACATCCTAATTATCTCACTGCCTGTGTGGTAAGCAAAGCGATTCACTTTCTGGTCATAAAACCAGTCACCAGTTGCCTTCTTCAGCTCTCTGGGAAGGCATAGAAGAAAATGACAGATGAATTTAAAAAAAAATGGCCCTCATCATTCAGCTAACAAAGGCCAAGGAGGGAAATTCTCACCACAGCAGGGGCCTCATTTCCTCTCTCCATAGGTGATACTCACATTTCCTTGGCGCACACCTTGCACCTCCAGGTACCATTGCTTTCCTGGATTCTACAGTCCCGACACACCAGATGATTACAGCCCCGACAAGTGTTGGTCTTGGGAGTGAAACGGCCAAGGCTTTCCTGGCACCGAGCACAGGTCCGATCACTATAGTGCTGGCTTCCCCTCTTGGCCCCTTTCCTTTTTATCTCCAGTAACTCATTCTTCAGTCGCCTGCCAAGACCCCAAACAGAAGTACAAGCACATTTGCCATCTGCACAGGTTGGATGGAGAGATGTTGAGGGGCAGAGACAGTAATACTATTTGGTTCTGTGAAAGCAACAACTTCAGAGCCCCACCTGACCCGGTGAGGAATTGTAAACCTCACACATGTTCCTCTGAAAGTCACATGGGAGGTGTAAGGAGAGGTTCAGACAAAACTGGTCAAAGGTCTGGGAACTCATGCTTTTTTCTGGAACTCTTACCTAATCCTTTTCTCATCTGCTTTCCGGAGCTCCTCATCTCGTTGTAGAACACTGAGGATCAAATCCCTCTCCACCTCAGACAAAAAAGAAAGGTCAAGTATCTCTGACATGATTTATTCTATTTTTTCTTCTACTCTTCTTTCTTCAAAGCAATCAGACCAGCAGAGTTACCAGAGTTGCCTGAAATAAGATAAGAACTAATTTCACACAGATAATTTACTCCAGAGTAGACCACAGCCCTAGGGCCTTTTAATAGGCTACTTTCCCCTCAAGTCAGGATAAAAACACAATGTTGAAGTGTAGCTGACCTATTTACTATTCCTACTTCCACCTGAATCCTGCCCTGAAAATGAAGAGGCTTTGATTTTTGAAGAAAAAGGGTTGAGTCTTTCAGCATAAGCCACTTAGTCTGGAATAAGCACAGAACACCTGAGTCAAACTCCCCCTCTACCAAGTGGATCCTCAATCATCCAATTTTCAATACTTTAAATGTTCTCACATCCCAAGTGTATTAATCCAAATAATCAGACAGATGGTCTCTGTAGTAGAGGAGAAAACCACATGGGGACTCCTGCCAGTTGAAGCCATTTCTCCTTTCCTGACCAGCTTCCATGTTCTCAGGACTCAGCTTCATGCTACACTACAAAACTTCCATAAGCTATTCTATCTCCCAAAGTTCTTATTGCTGTCACTACCTCAAGAATGTCTTCGCACATTTGTTAAGCACCCACTCTGACAGGCATTGTGCAAAGTGCTAGGTATATAGAGATGAGTTAGACACAATTCTTGTCCTTAAGAAGTCCACAGACTAGTAGGGGAGACAGATACACATAAAAACAGCACAATGTACTAAGTGCTATGAGAGGGATAATAAATTCAATGCTATGGGAAACTAAAGAAGAAAATAACTAATTCTATCTTGCATAGAGAGAGAAGAGAAAGATTTGTATACATGGTAGGTTTTACAGAGAGGTGTATTTTTCATTATAAAACAGTAAATTTTTGTTGGTGGGGGGAAATGGTAGCAAAGATGGGGGGGCTAAATTTTATAACTCTCACTCTTAAAAATTAAGAATTTTTAAATTTATTACACAGACAATAGAAATCCATCAAACATCTTTATTGTTGCTTTGTTTTTGATGTTGAGAAATCACGTGATCAAATTCATCTTGCAGAGATCACTCTAGCTATAGTATGAAAGACTGATTCAAAGGACAAATTGAAGTTCAATTTGGAAGTACATAACACATTGTAAAATATGTACATTCCTTAGCCAAGCAATATCACTTCTAAGAATGTACCTGATGGAAATACCCATATAGATGTGCATACAAGGGTATATACACAAGAATGTTACTGCAATATTTGTAAGAGCAAAACAAAATAGTTCTTTAAACAAAATAATACTTCCATATAACCACATATTATGCAACCATTTAAAAAATGTGGTAGATCTGTATGAAGATGCATCTTGGAGTGGAAAAAAAGGTAGTTGCAGGACTATACTGAATGACACCTTTGATAAAGTATTTATCCATACATTTGTATATGTAGAGAAAAAAGGTCTGGAACAAAAACCATGATCATTGGTTTTTCTTGGGGACTACAATTGGGAGGGGCAACATTTAATTTTTGCTTTGTATGGTTATGATTTTTTTACATAAAAGTGTCTTACTTTTAAATACCAAAAAAGAAAATTCAAAAGAGACAGGATTATTGTAATAGTCCAGACAAAAGACAATTTCAGTTTACTAAGTGTGCCTCTAACCAACTTGGCAAGCCGTTTTATTTCCGTCACCTTCTGGTTTCTCATGTACAAGAATGACATATCTCAAAAAGTTCTCAAGAAAATGAAATAATGTGTGTTAATTAATCACAATATTTGGAACACATGTTTGGAATACACATACTTGATGAATCTGCTACAGGGCAGGTGTAAACCAGGGCAGCAAGACAAAGAACAGAGAATAAAATTTGCAAAGAAGAACTGACAGAATGGAGTAACTAAGAGGATGAAGAAGGAAGACAAAGTCAAAGATGCCCACCTTGCATGTCTGGGTTTATCAACTGGTAGATTAGTGATAATCTTAACTGTGATAAGAGCTATAAGAGAAGAAACAGGTATGGAAGTAAGGCAAGAAGTTTCATTTTAGTCATAATTGTGTTTGTACTATATACAGGACATCCAGGTAATTAGACCCAGAAAATTGTTGGAGGCACAGGGCTGGTCCTCAGGAAGAGAGACTGTATCTGAAAGTATACACTTGGTAGTCACGGGAGTCAAAGAGCTCAGGGTAGACCCAGTGAGAAAGGAAGTGAGGCCCATATTTACATTCTCTGCTCCCCTTGAAACTAGACCACGAGCCCTTTTTCACTCTTTTGTTTTGTTTTACTAATTACCTACAGGACAATTGAGAGTATAAACAACACAGCACAGTTACAAGGTTCCTGAAACCTCAACAGTTTCTTGACTTGGCTATTTCCTGGTCTTTACTGAACTATAAGATACTAAGCTTCCTTCATAGACCCTTTCTTAGATAATCTTGAGGAAGAATGATTAGTTCTTTTTTTAATGTTTATTTATTTATTTATTTATTTGGAGAGAGAGACAGAGTGTGAGCAGGGGAGGGGCAGAAAGAGAAGGAGATAGGATCTCAAGCAGTCTCTGCATTGTCATCGCAGAGCCTGATGCAGGGCCTGATCCCACTAACCGTGAGATGATGACCTGAGTGGAAACCAAGAGTCAGACACTTAACCAACTGAGATACCCAGGCGCCCCAAGAATTCTTAGTTCTTATACCCATGGAGAATATATACACTCTGTGAGAACAAAGACTTTTTCAATATTCTTCTATGTATCTGGCCCACCACCTAACACAATATTTGGCACATAGTGCTGCATATGCTGCCACTATTGTTGATCATCATCACTATCATCATCCCACCAGTTCCATTTATTGAGAATTTACTATATGCCAGGCAACAAGTACTTTATATATTAACTAATTTAATCCTCACAACAACCCCAAGAATGAAGTACTATTGTTATCCCCATTTTATAGATGAGGACCCAGGAAAGGCTGGGTTAACTTGCCCATTAATAAACAAAAAGCAATTGAAGTTGCTGGGATTCAAGCCCAGGCAATCTGATTCTAGAGCTAGTGCTCTACTGGCCCTGTCCAGGCAGGATCATGGCCAAAACAATTATAAAATATTGAACAGAGCAATTAAAAGCATTGTACAAATGGATTCTCATATGGGTGATTATGAGTGAAGCACTGGCCAAAATATCAGCAGCTCATGGATAAAATAGATATCACCAATTGCCTGGCAGTTAAAGACTATAGATGGCACTACTGGCACATTGGAAATGAGAATGAAGTCAGATTTGTGGAGTGGCAGCAGAGTTCTGTAATGAGATAGGCACATTGGCACAATAATGAGACCAAGTAACATCAAAATCCAGGGAAGTAAGAAAATCCTTGAGGAAATAAAGATAGCACCATAAGAAAATGGAACTGCTAATACTGTATATCTCTTGTTTTTCGCTCTCATGGACTTGAACAACCAGAATTGCCTTCTTCTAAAATCTTAAATTCAGGAATCCCCATTTTCTGACCATAGCACACTCTCACTATACCTATTCTTCAACCTAATCAAGACCACAGTCTCTTGAGCCTATGTCCCATTTTCTCTTGGTCTACTTGATTCCTACTTATTTTCCTTTCCAACCCATTCTGGTCTCCAGATGGCTCAACATTTGAACTACTCTCACCAGTATCTTCCATATGCATATACCTTCATCCCTCTATTGCATCTGCCCATCAAAATCCCAAACCTGTACCAATAATATAGTCTTGCCTTGTATGCTCCTATACCCAAGTCCTACATAATTCTCAGTCTCCAACCTCAGCTGGACCCTTACTGTCACTCATACGTCTTTTTACTTGCCCTTAGTCCAGTTCCTTTTCCTAGTCTTTTCAGGTTCTATTTTTAAGCCTTCATTGATCTCACACTCCCATTTCCCTTTCTTCCAGTTCCCACCAGACATCTTTATTTCACACTTGTAAAGAATACACCACTCATGATTTCCTCAGCTCCCCACCTCCTCTCCCATTACTTGCCAATCTGACTCCTTTCAGAAAAGTCATATCCCACCCCAACCCCTCTTTGGACCATGGGTTGCTATTTCAAACACTAACCCTGTTGCCAGCCAGTTCACTTGAGATGCAATCTTGCACAATCAGTAGTGTGAAGAAGAAAACAGGATAATAAAAAATTTCTGAGGCAAGGAGAAAAAGGAAAGCATAGGAAAAAAATGAGACAAATAGAAAAAAGAAGATGGTTAAAAACAAACTCCAATATATCAATAAACATAAAAAACATATATGAGCAAAACTCACCCGTTAAAATGCAGAGGTTAACAGATTGTATAAAATTTTTAAAAATCCAGCTATGTGCCATTTTACAAGGGACACATCTAAAACAAAGATGAGGAAAGATTGAAAATAAAAAAAGGTGGAAAAAGATATACCAGGTAAATGCCAATCCAAAGAAAGTTGTGGCAGCTATATTAACACCTATACAATAAAACTTTAAGACAATAAAAGCATTATAATAATAAAGAAAATTAGTACATAGAGTAAATAAACCTGTATGCGCTCATAAAAACACTTCTAAATATATAAAGGAAGATTAAGTACGCTAGAGAGAAATTGAAAAATCAAGCATCAAAATGGGACATCAATATAACCTCTTTGCAGTTATTATCACAAGGAGATAAAAAATTAGTAAATATATAGACAAGTTGAACAACAATATAAGCTTGATTTGGTGGACATATGTAGAAATCTATATCCAATTGGAAAATCACATTCTTTTCAAGTGCATGTGGACCATTTACCTCCCAAAATAATCATGTACTAGGTTATAATACAAGTCTCAGTAAATTTCAGAAAAATCATTCTCCTACAGATCATGCTCTCTGACCTCAAGAAAATTAAATATGAAGTTAAGAACAAAAGATCATTTTTAATCCTAAAACATTTTAGAAATTTAAAGACATTTCTAAATAACTTATAGGTCAAAGAAAAATTATAATTGTACTAAATCTATCATTAATATCTTAAAGAAGAAATCTGCTGCCTGCTTTACCACCACTACCACTCCCATATCATAGAATATATTCTAGAAATTCAAAAAGGAAAATATGGAATAAAAATAATGCTTTCATATGCAAAGTTTTATGGTAAATGATATAACACATTTTGAAAAACATAACTCAGAAAAATAATGGAAGCACAAATGAAACCAGACAGATTTGAAGTTAGGAAATCTGTGACCTTTCATATTCTCCCAACTGATGAATATTAGGGTTTAGTGGAGAAACCAAAGCCCAAAAAACTTATTAAAGCTGTTCACTGAAATTCAGCCACAGATGTGAAGCCAAAAGAGCAAGGATTATCCACTGAGAAAACCATAGCTCAGATAACATGAGTGTCTGAACCCAAGCTCTGATGGACAATTGTTCTATGTTAGTCGTGGGGTGTCAAGACTCAGATTAAATATTTTAATATAGCATCCTTGTGGGACCTCATACACACAAGAAGTTATTTTAGAAAAGATGGTTTGTTTATTCAGAAAATTATGTACAATTTAGTGCTCAAAATTCAAGATAATATTTTAATGCAAACACAAAAGCAAGAAGGAACTGAAAAATCTATGAAAATGAAAGGTTAACATACCTTTCTTGATTATATATCCAAATGGATATATATAATTTATACCCTAAACCTATAGATTAGGAGATAACATTAATTAATAAGTGAACATTAACAGCTAGTTTTCAAGAAGGGTGGGGAGAGATCTCTCAAGTTATTTTAAATTCTGAATACCAGTTATAAAAATGAAAAACTGGGCCAAACTGATAGGAATCATGGAATAATGAATATAGTGGTGTAAGACAGACTTGGGTTCAAATTCTAGCTTTGCTATTTATTAGTTATATGACCTTGTACAAGGGCCCAAAATATAAAAAGATTATCAAAAATATAGAAATCCTTATAAGAATAGTATGTACATTAAAAATCATTGTTGGTGTTCCCCAAATGGAAACTGATGTGAATTAGAAAAAACATCACATAATGTCCCTGGACTGGGCAGAAAATAAACAGATTTTGCTGTGTTTCATTTGTTGGACACCTTGGTACCTCCCCATCTCCTAAATATATAGGGCATGTTCAAACTAGAAACTTCTACCATATATAACCTCCTTGAGGGCAGACACTGTATCTGGACTTCATACTCCAAGGAACATATTTAGCACACTGTCTGATACACAGTATAAGGTCAATAAATGTTTACTGAATGTCTTCACCCAGAAATAAATCTATATTTATATGTTTAAACTTAACTCACAGAAATTGAAGAGCAGTAATAGAGCTGAGACAAAAGTGGATTTGTTTTCCTGAAGTAGTATGGTGTCATGGTTAAGAGCATGGGCTCTGGAGCCAGACTGCCTGAATTTGAATCCCAACTTCACCATTTACTAGTTGTGTGACCCTAGGCAAGTTACTAAACCTCTCAGGGCCTCAATGTTCTCATTTGTAAAATGAAGATAATAACTTTACCTACCTTTTTGGATTTGTTATAAAGATTAAATGAGTTTCTAAAATATGTAAAGTGCTTGAAGTAATGTGAACACAAAGAATGCTAAATGTTAGCTATTTTTATTTTGTCAGGTTTATATGTGTATTCATGCTTTAAGACTTACCTGAATGTCCTTGAAAAAGGACACGTACTTTCTTTTAAAGAATACAGTGAGTTAAAGTGCATCTATACACCATTTAAAGTTTCAAGCATTGTTTTTAAAAGTGAGAAACTATGCTAATAATATTAAAGGTTACAGAAGAATCTCAGAAAAAGTGACCCATGCTCAAGGGCAAAAAGACTGAATTGGTATTAAAGTATTCCTCTAAACCTACAAGTAGTAATTATTGACGGTTTTGCATATAAATCCTATTGGAATATCAATTATGTCCCACTAAAGTGATACAAGAGAATTTTGCTCTTTGGGCCAGGGAAAATGGGCAATTTTGGTAAAATTTATACTTCACTAAACACAAAAAAAGTGAATCAGAGTCTTTCAAAGGATAGAAACTGCTATTGTTAAGCAAATGATACTCGGTTTTACACAGAAACTAGTGATGTGAGAAGATTTACCCTGCTACTGTATACTTTTGAATATAATCAGAACTGATAAGGCTATGACAAGAAATGTGATGGTGTCTACATTTTTGAAAGGTTAATTGAAACTGGGCTACAAATTATACTTGGTAATGAAATTTGTAACTTGAGAAAGTCAGTGGACTTCTAATTCTAGCTAAAACAGAGTAACGAAAAGTGGATTTCCACCTTGCCTAAAATAAGCCACCACCCTAAATGGATAAAATACGTGAAACAGTGGTGGCTTCAGGCAGTGAAGAACTGTGGTCCCTGAAAGAAAATAAACAAATAGGGCAAGACCTCCAGAAAATTAAAAATAGACCTACCCTATGACCCAGCAATAGCACTGCTAGGAATTTATCCAAGGGATACAGGAGTACTGATGCATAGGGGCACTTGTACCCCAATGTTTATAGCAGCACTCTCAACAATAGCCAAATTATGGAAAGAGCCTAAATGTCCATCAACTGAGGAATGGATAAAGAAATTGTGGTTTATATACACAATGGAATACTACGTGGCAATGAGAAAGGATGAAATATGGCCTTTTGTAGCAACGTGGATGGAACTGGAGAGTGTGATGCTAAGTGAAATAAGCCATACAGAGAAAGACAGATACCATATGGTTTCACTCTTATGTGGATCCTGAGAAACTTAACAGAAACCTATGGTGGAGGGGAAGGGAAAAAAAAAAAAAAAGAGGTTAGAGGGGGAGAGAGCCAAAGCATAAGAGACTGTTAAAAACTGAGAACAAACTGAGGGTTGATGGGGGGGTGGTGATGGGTATTGAGGAGGGCACCTTTTGGGATGAGCACTGGGTGTTGTATGGAAACCAATTTGACAATAAATTTCATATATTGAAAAAAAAAAAGACCTCCGATTTTTTCCAGGTTTATGGTCTTGAGACAATTTCCAGACTATGGTGCAGGGAAGAGGAATATAGGCAGAAACTGGTGAACTGCTTGAGCTGAGGTGACAGAGCTGAGAGTCTGGGAAAACCCACGTGGCAAAAGTTCATAGGACAGAGTACTGAGAGAGCCACACACAGACAGATCTTTGGAGAGTTATCAAGGGTCTTCCTGAGTATTCAGCACAGCACTGATCAGTGCATGGCATGCCTGTGAGGAAATTACCTGGGCCAAGGACAGAACCAACTGAAAGGATTCAAACAACAGTGTCTGTCAACCACACAGGGCCAGGAGTAGTGCCTGTTCACCAGCCAAACTGGAAAACTTCATGATTCGCAGGGCATGGGACAAAGTACTCAGAAGGGTCTTGCTTCCATACTGGGAACTAATTAGCCCTATACTGTGTGCTGCTGTGGTCCTGCCTAACATATCTCAACAAAGTAGCCTGAAAGGATCAATCTGTTTCCAAGTAACTCAAGTGCATCCCAGAACACAGTTCAAGCATATTTATAATAATATAAAAAAATGCAGTACCCAGCAAAGTAAAATTCCCAATATCTGGTACCCAATAAAAAACTAACAGGCATGATTTGCAACAACATGGATGAACCTAGAGGGTATCAGGCTAGTAAAACAAGTCAGACAGGGAAAGGTAAATACCATATGATTTCATTTAAATGTGGAATCTAAAAAAAAAAAAAATGAACAAACAACAAATAAAAAAAAAAAAACAGAAAAAGAATCATAAATACAGAGAACAAACTGGTGGTTGCCAGAGGGGAATGGAGTGGAAGAAGGGGTAAATGGGTGAAGGGGAATGGGAAGCAGAGGCTTCCAGTTATGGAATGAATAAGTCACAAGGATGAAAGGTTCAGCAGAGGCATTTTAATAGTGTTGTATGGTGACAGATGGTACCTATACTTGAGGTGAGCTCAACATAGAATAACATATAGAGTTATCAAATCATTATGGTGTACACCTGAAATTAATATAACATTGTGTGTCAACTATACTTCAATAAAAAAAAAATTAACGAGCACGCAGAAAAGCAGGAAAATACTGTCCATGATGAGGAGATAAAACAATCAAAAACTGACCAAGAACTGACAGAAAGGCTAGAATTAACAAAAAAATCAGTAAAACAGTCATTATAACTGTATTCCAATTTTAAAAAGTTAAATAAAGATATGGAAGATATTTAAAAATACCAAAATCAAACCTAGAGACAAAAACTACAATGTCTAAGATGAAAAATACCCAAGATGGGATTAACATCAAATTACACATTGTAGTAGAAAAGATTAGAGAGCTTGAATACATTGCAACAGAAACTATCCAAATGAAACAGTAAGAAAAAATAATTTTATAAAAAGAGAGCATTAATGAACTGTAGAACAACTTTAAGCTGACTATGTACATGTAATTGGAGTAACCAAAGGAAATAGGAACACAAAAAATATTTGAAGGAATACTGGCCAAAATTTTTCTAAATTTGATGAACACTATAAACTCACAGATCCAAGAAACTCAATAAACTTTATGCAAAAGAAACATAAAGAAAAACACACGATATGGCACACTGCAGTCAATTTTTTTTAAACCAGAGATAATGAGAATATCTCAAAGCAGCTAGGGCCGGGGGTACATGTTACACACAAAGAAATAAGACAATGATGAAAGGAGATTTATCACTGGAAACAATGAAATGAGAAGACAGTGGAACATCTCTAAAATACTGAAAGTAAAAAACAAAAAACAAAAAACAAAAAACCTGTCCACCTAGAATTCCAAACACAGTGAAATATCACCCAAAAGCATAGGTGAAATAAATACTTTTTTCAAACATGAAAATGTTGAAAGAATTAATTGCCAGTAGACCTGCACTATAAATATTGTTAAAGTCTTTTGGGCAGAAGAAAAATAATCCAGATACAAATGTGGTCCTGCAAAAGGGAATGAAGAACACATGCAATGGCAAACTATGGGGTAAAAATAGTTTTTCTTTTAATGTTTATTTATTTTTTGAGAGACAGAGAGCAAGAGCAGGGGGAGGGGCAGAGAGAGAAGAGAGAGAGAATCCCAAGCAGGCTCCATGCTATCAGCACAGAGCTCAACTCGGGCCTCGATTTCACAAACTGTGAGATCATGACATGAGCCAAAATCAAGACTCAAATATTTACCAGCTGAGCCACCCAGGCACCCTAAAAATATTTTTTTCTCATAGATGAATGGGCAAAGAACATATGGTGCGTGCACGCGCGCACACACACACACACACACACACACACACACTGGAATATTACTCACCATAAAAAAATGAGATGTTGCCATCTGCAACATGGATGGACCCAGAAAATATTATGCTAAGTGAAATAAGTTAGAGAAAGACAAACACAATATGATTTCACTTACATGTGGAATCTATAAAACAAAACAAATGAGCAAACAAACAAACAAAAAGCAGAAACAGACCCATCAATATATAGAATAAACTGATGGTTTCTAGAGGGGAGAAACATGGGGGTATGGGCAAAATAGGTGAAGAGTAATGGGAGATACAGGCTTCCAGTTATGAAGTAAATAAGTCACAGGAATAAAAGGTATAGCATAGGGAATACAGATAATGGTATTGTAACAGTATTGTATGGTGACAGATGGTAGCTTTGCTTGTGAGCACAGCATAATGTACAAACTTGTCAAATCACCATGTTGCACATCTGAAACTAATGTAACAGTGTGTGTCAGCAACACTTTAATAAAAAATAATTGACTGCCAGACTGCCTGGGTGGCTCAGTTGTTTAAGCATCCTATTCTTGGTTTCAGCTCAGGTCATGATCTTATGGTGTGTGAGATCAAGCCCTGTGTTGGGCTCTATGCTGATAGCATGGAGCCTGGTTGGGATTTTCTCTACCTCTCCCTCTCCCTCTGCCCCTCCACAGCTCATGCTCTTGTTCTGTAAAAGTAAATAAATAAACATAAAAAAATAATTGACTTAAAAAAAATTTTAATGTTTATTTATTTTTGAGAGAGAAAGACACAGAGTGTGAGTGGGGGAGGGACAGAGAGAAAGGGAAACACAGAATCTGAGATAGGCTCCAGGCTCTGGGATGTCAGTGCAGAGCCCGACACAGGGCTCGAACTACTGTGAGATCCATGACCTGAGCCGAAGTCAGAGGCTTAACCGACTGAGTCACCCAGGCGCCCCAATAATTGACTTTTAAAAGTAAAAAAAATATATATAACAATATATTGTGAGGTTCAAAACATATGTAGAACAAAGTTAGAAGATTTACATAACCTGATTTCAAGACTTATCGTAAATCTACAATAATCAAGTGAGAATGGAATTGGCATACAGAAAGATAAACAGAACAACAGAAGAGTTCAGAAATAAAACCTTATGTTTACAGTCACTTGATTTTTGATAAAGGTACAAAAGAATTCAGCAGAGAAATGGTAATCACTTCCACAAATGATGCTGGAAAAACTGGATATCCAAAAGTAAAATTTTTAAAAATGTCAAGATTTCCTAGTTATGACACTTAAAATATGATCCAGAAGTTAGTAAACTAGACTTCAGTAAAATTAAAAACTTCTTCTCTTTGAAAGATGCTAATAAAAAACTAAAATGACAAGCCTTTTACTGGAAGAAAATATTTGTAAATAGTGTATGTGATAAGGACTTGTACCCAGAATATACAAAGAACTCTCAAAACTATAATTTAAAAAAAACCCTACACAACCAACATTTTTAAGTGGACAAAACTTTGAACAAATACATCACCAAAGAAAATATATGAATAGTAAATACACATATGAAAATATGCTCAACATCACTCATCATCAGGCAAATACAAATCAAAACCACCATGAGATACCACCTCACACCTGTCAGAATGGCTAGAATTAACAACTCAGGCAACAACAGCTGTTGGCAAGGATGCAGAGAAAGAGGATCTCTTTTGCATTGTTGGTGGGAATGCAAGCTGGTTCAGCCACTCTGGAAAACAGTATGGAGGTTCCTCAAAAAACTAAAAATAGAACTACCCTACGACCCAGCAATTGCACTAGTAGGCATTTATCCAAGGGATACAGGTGTGCTGTTTCGAAGGGACACATGCACCCCCATGTTTATAGCAGCACTATCAACAATAGCCAAAGGATGGAAAGAGCCCAAACGTCCATCGATGGATGAATGGATAAAGAAGGTGTGGTATATATATACCATGAAGTATTACTCGGCAGTCAGAAAGAATGAAATCTTGCCATTTGCAACTACGTGGATAGAACTGGAGGGTATTATGCTAAGTGAAATTAGTCAGAGACAGACAAAAATCATATGACTTCACTCATATGAGGTCTTTAAGAGACAAAACAGATGAACATAAGAGAAGGGAAACAAAAATAATATAAAAATAGGGAGGGGGACAAAACATAAGAGACTCTTAAATATGGAGAACAAACAGAGGGTTGCTGGAGGGGTTGTGGGAGGGGGGATGGGTTAAATGGGTAAGGGGCACTAAGGAATCTACTTCTGAAATCATTGTTTCACTATATGCTAACTAATTTGGATGTAAATTTTTAAAAAAATTTAAAAAAATTTTAATTGTAAAAAATAAAATAATAAATAAATAAAGCACATTAATGTCAGTTTTCTCACCAAAATGAGAGTAAGGGTTATGACACCATTAATAAATATTAAAATTAACTGTAAAGTGTTCATTTCATCTGTATTTCTATTTTTATAGAAATGAATGTCTTATATAATATTAGTACAGTGGTGAATATATAGTTTATAAGGAAATATACATATATTAGGGGTGATAAAAATTTTTGGTGGTGAGAGAGACTGATCAAAAAAGTTGTGAAATGCTTTGCTTAAAGTAGGGTGAAGGGAAACCATTCTTACAAATTGCCATATGTCATTGTGATCCTGCTTGCATATATTTATGATGTATGTTAATTAGGAAAGAATAAATCATTCTGATGATTGTAAAATACAGTTGCCCTGATGCATGTAGGGTAGCATAATGAATATGGATTTGTGCTGCCATAAAGTATATTCAGAAGTGAACTCTATTAACTAATTGTGAACACAGCAATTACAGTATCTGAGGCAGACCTATCTAAAGCACTGTCAGAATTAATACCTATTATATGTGTGGGTTTTCCAAAACATAAATGAGGCATAGCCCTTAAAAGCCAGCAAAATCTATCCCCTTTTGGAAAAAATTACTATTTGAAAATCTGAAGGTAAAAGAGTGAATTTTAGAGCACAGAAAAGTGAGACCAAAACAGATTATGTGATAAGTCTGCACACTGTACAAAAAAAAAAAATCCATGAAAGGAAAGCTTCCAGAAATGCAGGGTTTCCCTAAATCCCCTTGTCTGGATCCAGCCACCTATGCACAAAGGCACCAACTGATAACATTTTTTGGTTGGTAACAACTGAGTGAATATGTAACACTGTTACAGTCAATAAAATGTTTACATTGGGATACTGTGTTGGTCATTTTATCAACTGTCCCTTTCTCTCTTTTTTAATTTTCTTATTAAGTTTATTTATTTATTTTGAGAAACAGAGAACAAGCAGGGTAGGGGCAGAGAGAGAAAAAGGAGAGAGAGAATCCCAAGCAGGCTATGCAGGCTAATATGGGGCTTGAACTCAACAAACAGTGAGATCATGACCTGAGCCAAAATCAGGAGTCGGATGCTTAACCAACTGAGCCACCCAGGTGCCCCTCAACTGTCTCTTTCAATTTTAGGGTGATGTCCCTCCAAGAAAACAACTCTAAATATTTTATTAAAATCTGTCTTAGACATCTAATCAAAGCCATGCAAACAAATTTAAGGTAGATTCAAACTATAAAGCTGCTAAATCTGGTTTCTCTTTTTCCAAGTTTTCTTTGGATACAGACCCCTACTCCCATCTCCCTGAGCCCCTTCTGGCCCCTGGGTTAAATAATGTAAATGTATCTGGCCCAAAGATTCTTCTGTGACACCTCCCTCTATGTCCTGGTAGTTACCTTTGAATGTCTGTGTGGTTTCAGGCCTTTAAAATCCGACTTCTTCCCCTGACCTGCAGCTCTGTATTTTGCACTGTTTACAGAATACACACTAGTTCAGACGGGCAACTACATGTTAAGTGTTGTGCTAACTGGCTAAGGATAAAATAATGCATAGCCCCTGCCCCAAAGCAGTTCACAGTCTATTGAAATAGATACTTAAATAATCATAAAAGAACATGGTGACCAAAGAAATATATTCACAAGGTATTATTGAAAATACCAAGGTTGGACACTAAGTCCAGCTTGGGGAAAGAGAACTAGAAAGAGATACCAACAATAATAGCACATGAACTAGCTATAAATAATGTGTATGTGTTGATTAATCAAGTAGAGAACACAGCATGGAGGCATAAAGCAACACGGTATGGGCAAGCAGTATAGCAATATGGGATAGTAAATTGTAAAGGAGGATGTGAAAGAGATGGGGGGTAGGGTGGGATCATACCATGAGTTTGATATACTGTGCTCAGAAACGTATAATCAACCTTTCACAATGGGAACCATTGAAGGGTTTTACGTAATGCAAAGGCTTGTTAGAACACTGACAGTTGTGCAGAATATGGATTTGAGAAGGCTGTGATATAAATCTAGAGGGCAGATGATGAGAGCACAAAGTAGAAGGCAGTAGTAGTAGAGATAGAAAGGGGCATGTTAAAGATATACACTGAGGTAAAACCTTCAGAACCTGTGAATGTTCTGTAACACAGAACAGCCTCTTCTACTAGGACTTGGGGCTCTGATGTGCTAGATTTCTAATTACGAGTAGTACTGCTTAGAATAGTGCCTATAAGCACTGAATCTGGGGGCAGGCTGCCTGTGTTCCAATCAGAGCTTTCCTATTTTTTTTTTTTTTGTTTTTTTTGCTGTGTGACCTTGGGCAAGTTATTTGACCTGAGTCTCTGTTTCCCCATTTATAAAAACAGTGATTAATAATAGGAGCTCCTGCCTAAGGCTGTGAGGATTCCAGTGTACATCATGAATAAAGGGTAGAACATAGTGCCCAGTCTACAATAAGCAGCCAATTTGGTAGATGTTTAATTATTATTCACCATATGCTTTGAAAAAGATACAAGCATATGGCTGTTTTGACATCTTACTATGAAATTTGAGAAATCTAATCAGCAGTCTTGCCCAGATGGAAAGTCACCATATCTCTCTGCATGGAGGTAGGCTGACAAGC
This sequence comes from Panthera uncia, assembly GCF_023721935.1. Taxonomy (NCBI): domain Eukaryota; kingdom Metazoa; phylum Chordata; class Mammalia; order Carnivora; family Felidae; genus Panthera; species Panthera uncia. Next base: position 77,487,497 of record NC_064817.1, read on the forward strand.
ATAAATATTAAGTAAATGTTAGTAATTGGATATGATCAGTTTAAAAGATATTTATTTATACACTGTTCCAGACAGGATTTAAAATGACTTACAAAGATACATAAAACATAACAAAATAGCATAAATTTTAAAAATAGAATCAAAAAGAAGAAAAACAAGAGTGGTGATAATGTAGAAGAGCAGAATCAAGGCTCCAAACCCAAAGGGCAACTTAGGCTTCCCAGTGGTCAACTGGGGTCCAGACCCCCACAACCTCACCCACAGAGCACATCCATGCCTCAGACAATGTGTCCAGGCCTTCCTACACTGAGGTCCATTCTTAGAAGTGTTATGGTAGCCAAGTTGTTATTTTCCCCTAACAATGAGAAATTTATAAACTAGTTCTCAAGTTTACAATATTCTGATTTTGGGTTTGCACCATGGTTCTTTTGCCCCTTACAATCCTTTGCAAAACAGGTTCCATAAAAGTGGAGTTTGCATATAGTGAGGCATTGAGCAGTTTTAGATATCTTAAAGATAGCCACCAGCTGATGAAGATGAAGAAAGAGGAAGAGGAGAAGAAAGCCAGTAACACTTCTAGAATGCTTACTATGGACCAAACACTTTTCTAAGCACTTCATATAAGATGGAGTCATTTAGTCCTCATGATCATACTGTGAGGCAGATACTACACTATTATGTTTACAAATGAGGGTAGGGAGGCACATATTGAGCAAACAACTTGCCCAAGGTCATTTGTCCTATAAGTGACAGTCTGGTTTTGGAACCCAGTCTGGTTCCAGAGTCTGAGCTCTTAACCACTATGTTATACAGTCTCTTCTTTGTCTGATAATATTGCTTATACATGGTAATGTTTGGAAAAGAGACATCTTACCCTAAGTAACTGGAAAAGAGTTTTTTAAAAGTCTTCAGCTAGTAACAGATAAACATTTGAGAGGCCCTCAGTCTGGCTTACTTTCTCAGTCCCCTGACCTCCCCTCATCCAGCATTTCCCTTCTAAAGGACAGTAGGAATATATGGGGGAAGTAACTAAAATATAATGTTTCCTTAGTTCTTAGAATCACACACAGGTGGGGATAATTTCCTCCCGATGGAAACCACATGGTTACCTTTCAATGCCACCAAATTCTGGTCATAAGTGGTTTGAAGAAATTCCCACTTAAAATAATACATACTTTTCTAAAGTAAGTCCCAGAGGGAAGCTGTCTTAATACACATATTTCTCCTGCAGAGTGGTTTTTTGGATACATGAAAATATGGTCTTATTTTCATGATTTCACACTTTTTCCTGCTCCTCAGCAACTCCAGATGTCTTAAACCTACCACCAGTTCTGGAAGGCAGATATCCATAAACATGGTACATAGAAGTAAGTATATATAAAAGATCATAAAAATGAGACCATGTGTCCAAATAGCACCCTTGGCAACAGGAGAAATGCATATATAAGTCAAATTGCGTTTTGCTTTCCAGCTTGCAAGACCTACACTTAGAGCTACCTCTCATACGAGCCAGGCAGTCTCATGAGAACGCCATGAGATTGATGGGGGGCCGGGGAGGATGGCCAGTTCATCCTCTTCTCTGCCAAAGTCCCTTCCTTAACAGCTCAAAAACTTAAAAAGATCAAAAATCCCCAACTAAAAACAACCACGTTTTAAAATCCAGGTCATTTATATGCATAAAACATTATTAAAGTGTGGTGAGAACCAACACATTGTCATTCTTCATTAAGTCTCATGACTGTGTGTAACACCATTATCTTTCTTTAGTCAACAAGCTATTATAAACCATCATCCCTTCAGAGAAGACCCTCTTTTACCAGGGTCACCGATGATGGGGATTTCTAACTGAACTCTAGCTAAGCATCTAATTCTTCCTTGCAGGCCATGTCACCTAAAACTCACCCACGCAGTCCCCTTAGATGAGAAATCATGATGGTTGTGACTAATCCAGCCCATGTTCACACCTAACTGTGATTTCATGCATTTGGTTTCTTTTTTAATTTTAGGGATACTGTGACCTAGCTATGGCCACAGAAACCTTAACCACAATCAAATAACCTGTGGTTAAACTTAACTATACCTGTGGCAGACAATCTTAAGGTTTATTTAAGACCTATAAGACATAAAATAAATGCTAATTTACTTCAAATAAAATATTAATAAATATATACATAAAATATATACACAAAAGAGTAGGTATACATGGAGAATATAAAATAAAGGTAAAATGTGAATGTACTACAAGTCCTCCTTCCCTTCTAAACTGCTTAACCGTAATTACTTTACATATTACATCAAATCCCTGGAACAAGATTACTACATGCATTATCAACATCTGGTCTAAGCTAGAAACAATGCCTGATATTCAAAAATACTAAAGCATAAAAAATTAAAACTGCTAAAATGTTCAAATTATGCACATATATATTTGGTTTATCTTCAGTTCTGACATAGCATATGAAAGTACATTAAAAAGTTTTATGGGGGGAGGTATACATTTTCATAATCCAGTTACTATAACTTACAATAAAGCAAGGCACTCAAAATGTCTAGATGGACTTTCCTCACCCTGTATATGTAAATATTTGACTTTATTATTAGTTCTAAGTAAAACTACACAATCAGTAATCAGCATATCAAGGAGGATGCCCTTTTATAAAAATGAATAATCTCCCCCACTAGATAGTAAGCTGGATGAGAAAAGGGACTTTGTTTTGTTTATCTCAGTATCTTCAGTGCCTAGAGCACTGTCTGGCACATAATATTCATACAATAAATATTTGTTGATTGAATGAGCTGGCATCAAAAATATCAAATATCATATTAAGTCACACCCAAGAGTTTATCATCCAGGACTTTACTTTTCATATCATGAATTCAAACACCCTTCTGCTATGTCAGCTCCTTCCTGTCTTCACTTCGTTTCCTAAATAGCTTGAGTTCTAATGTTTCAATTTCACTCTGTCAATATCCTCAATAACCCATTTTCATTGCAAATATCTGATAAAAATGTAACTCTAGAAGAGCCCAACTGTTGTGCTTTACGCCTGCACTGGAGCTACTGAGATCTACTGGGGAAAAAAAAAACACAATCTGGTAGATTATTATCAATATGAATTCTTTGTCACCAAGCTCACCTCAACACTGCCTGACACTACAACTATGCTTTCCTGTTCACCACAATAACTATTTCAAACCTTCCTCAAGCACTAAAAATCTCCAACCCAAACCTTACCCCACTGCTACCCCTGCTCTAAATAATGACCTTTTCTGGGAATGCAAACTGTTGCAGCCACTCTGGAAAACAGTATGGAGGTCCCTCAAAAAACTAAAAATAGAACTACCCTACAACCCAGCAACTGCACTACTAGGCATTTACCCACGAGATACAGGTGTGCTGTTTTGAAGGGACACACGCACCCCCATGTTTATAGCAGCACTATCAACAATAGCAAAAGTATGGAAAGAGCCCAAATGTCCATCAATGGATGAATCGATAAAGAAGATGTGGTATATATATACAATGGAGTATTACTTGGCAATCAAAAAGAATGAAATCTTGCTATTTACAACTACGTGGATGGAACTAGAGGGTATTATGCTAAGCAAAGTTAGAGAAAGACAAATATCATATGACTTCACTCATATGAGGACTTTAAGACACAGAACAGATGAACACAAGGGAAGCAAAAATAATATAAAAACAGGAGGGGGACAAAACAGAAGAGACTCATAAATATGGAGAACAAACTGAGGGTTACTGGAGGGGTTGTGGGAGGGGGCATGGGCTAAATGGGTAAGGGGAATTAAGGAATCTACTCCTGAAATCATTGTTTCACTATATGCTAACTAATTTGGATGTAAATTTTAGAAAATTAAAATTAAAATTAAAAAAAAAAAGAATTACCTTTTCTCAGGGCACCTGAGTGGCTCAGTTGGTCGAGCATCTGACTTCAACTCAGGTCATATCTCATGGCTCATGAGTTCAAGCCCCACATTGGGCTCACTGCTGTCAGCCTGTCAGTGCAGAGCCCACTTTGGATCCTGTCCCCCTCTCTCTGCCCCTCCCCTGCTTGTGCTCTCCCAAAAATAAAGAAATATTTTTTAAAAAGAATGACCTTTCCTCTTACATCACAGAAAAAATAAATGCCCTCAGACAATTTCCCGTCACCAAATCTTTAAACCTATTTTCATCTATGTTCACTTTTTGTTCTTCCCAACTGTAATGTTCTTCCTCTTATGTCAGGGTAATCCCCTCCACTTCATTCTGGATCCTCTCTCGTCTGGCATAAAAACTTCACCCTGTAGGGACTTTGTTCCATTAATTATCCCTTTCTTCCAGGGTAGCTGGGTGTCTCATTCTGTTGAGCCCCCAACTCTTGGTTTCAGCTCAGGTCCTGAGGTTCATGAGTTCAAGCCCCACATGGGGCTCCGTGCTGATGGTGCAGAGCCTGCTTGGGATTCTCTCCCCTTTCTCTCTGCCCCTACCCCGCTTGCTCTCTCTCTCGAAAATAAATAAAATTAACTAAAAAAAAGAATCTTGTATAAAAAATTATCCCTTCCTTCCCATCAGCTTTTAAAGATGTCTAAGTCCCTCCTAAATTAAAAAAAAAATCCATAAATCTCAACCCTTCCCCTACTACCACTCTCACTGCTCTGCAGAGCCAAATTTCTCTAAGGAATTGTCCATATTCACTACCTCCACCTCCTATCCCCAATCATTTCTTAACCCACCAAAAGAAGCATTCTACCCCACTCACCCCCTGAAATTGCTCTAAGGTCACCAGAAACCTCCATCCAGTGGACAGTAGTCAGCCTTTATCTTCCTAAATTTCTCTGGATCTTTAGCACCACTTACCACTTTTCTGTTAGATTTTTTGTTAATGTTTATTTATTTTTGAGAGAGAGAGAGAGAGAGCAAGCAGGCGAGAGGCAGAGAGAGAGGCAGACACAGAATTTAAAGCAGGCTCCAGGCTCTGAGCTATCAGCACTGACATGAGCTAGAGCCTGACATGAGGCTTGAACCCACAAACTGTGAGATCACAACCTGAACTGAAGTCGGACACTCAACTGACTAAGCCACCCAGGCACCCTACCACTTACCATTTTTCAATGGAGCAATTCCATTTTGAAAAACTTATCCTAATGATATTCAAGTATATACACAAATACAGTAAAACCTTGGTTTGTATGCATAATTCATTCTAGAAACATGCTTGTAATCTAAAGCACTTGTATATCAAAGTTAATTTCATGAACCATTGGCTCAGTTGTGATCATGTGACATTCAGCATCACATACTACTCATATTGCAAGACATCACTTATTTATCAAGTTAAAATGTATTAGAAATGTTTGCTCATCTTGTAGAACACTTGTAGAACAGGTTACTCACAATCCAAGGTTTTACTGTATATATCATAAGGATGCTCAGTGTTTGAATAATCAAAAAAGTTATAAAATATAAACATATATCAATAAGAAACTGACTAAATAAATTATGGCATATACATATAATGGAATACTATGCCACTGTTAAAAAGAAAGAGATAATTCTATTTTTACTGACATCAAAGGCTTGCCTCAAATATTAAGTAAAAATCAATTGCAAAACATATACATTATGATTCCATGTGTATTTTTTAACATATAAGTGAAGACAGAATGGATGGATGGATGGATGGATGAATAGATGGAAGGAAAGAAGGAAGGAAGGAAGGAAGGAAGGAAGGAAGGAAGGAAGGAAGGAAATATTTTATATATGCATGGAAAATGTCTGGGAAGAGATACAAATTTAATACTGTTACCTCTGGGGAGTAGGATACGGAGAGAAGAACATAAGACCTATGTTTGCTATATTTTTGTTAGGTCAAGGAATAAAATGTGGCCAGATCCCTAATCACACCAACATTTCCAAGGTGGATAAGAAAGAAGTTCAAAGGAGATCCAAAGGGAATGGCCAGAGACTAGGTAAAATATATTTTATAATTTCCAGAGCTAAGGGAGGAGAGAGAGAAGGGTGGCTAATGGGTTCAAACACCGAGGAGAGATCTACTAAAACAAGGAGAGGTAAGTAATGGAAGAAGAGCATGAACAGATAATTCTTGAAGGAAGATCAAATGGCCAGTAGATGTAACAAAGAAAAAGTTTTACTCTTACTGGTAATAACAATGCTTTCATATGTGCCTATCAATTAAGCAAATTTTTTTAAAAGACAATATTCAATTTTAGAAAGGGAAGATGTAAGAGGTACTCTCATACTTTGTTGGCAAATGTAAATTGATAAAACCTGTTAGAGAAAGCAATGTGACAATCTGATTTCTAAAAAATTAAACTTCACTGAATTTACCACAAATGCAATGAAATCACTAATTATGTGATAGTTAAACATTTAACACATACCTCTCCTGATGAAGTAAGTTCCATGAACAAAAGGCCATGGTCTTCTTCTCCACTCTCTCTCAAGTGCCTAGCCTAGAAACTAGCAAATTGTAGGCCCTCAGTAAATCAACCCATGCTTTCTGGCAAGTTACAAACAATACTTTAAGGACAGTGTTAGTAAAGCTATTCTGATGCCTGAATTAATAGAGCTACAAACAAAAAACAGTGCAAGATGCCATGAAAATTTTCCATCTCTTAAGAATTACTCAAGTTCAAAGTAGAATTAGATAATCATAGATATGAAAGCCACAGAGTTCCACCATTTCTATTTCTATTTCTATTTCTATTTCTATTTCTATTTCTATTTCTATTTCTATTTCTATTTCTATTTCTATTTTGCCAGCACTGCCTAATCTCCTGCCCTTTTATATTTCTGTCACAGCTACCCAGAAAAATCCCCCAAACTAGATCATCTACACTCTGCTTCTACACCTGGGCTGATGAGTGCTGCTGGAGAGAATGGACACAGGATTCTGTGACTAGGCATGGAGACAAATTCAAGTTATTCAAGCCTTTCTTGGCTCCCTATGATGTCGTAATCTGGATTATAGGCCTCTAAAAAGCTCCTCTTTTCATCCCTCTCGAATACTATCCCAATCCCTCACTGCTTGCATCACATGGGACCTTCCTCAAAATCTTGTCCTTCCACAGCTCCTTCCTTCTCGACAGCTTCATGAATCCTGCCCCTTTCCCTCCTGTCTCAATGGAAGAACTATCTTCCCTTCTCTAAGGCCAGTCTTTCCACCTCTTTCAATTTGGAGCCCTCACCCTTCTGCTTCCTCAGCAATGAGGTATCAAGTTCTACGCCATCTACACATAAATGGGTTCATTTGTCTCCTAAAATAAACAAAATTTACAAGATTATCTTGTTCCTTGAGCCCAACTGTCTATAAGAAACACTCCCTCCTTCCCATTGTAGCCAAGCCTTTCAAAGTGTATACCATATTCCTCATCAGTCATTTTTAGTGCTTACTCCCTAATCCTCTACAATCTGCCTTCTCTTCTCCTGCTGTACTGATGTCATCACTGATCTCCTAATTGTTAAATCTAATGAACACTTTTTTTTTTAAAAAGAGAGGGGCGCCTGGGTGGCTCAGTCGGTTAAGTCGGTTAAGCGTCCGACTTCACCTCAGGTCACGATCTCACGGTCTGTGAGTTCGAGCCCCACGTCGGGCTCTGGGCTGATGGCTCAGAGCCTGGAGCCTGCTTCTGATTCTGTGTCTCCCTCTCTCTCTGCCCCTCCCCCATTCATGCTCTGTCTCTCTCTGTCTCAAAAATAAATAAACGTTAAAAAAAAAAAAGAAAAGAAAGAGAGAGTGTGCACGAGTGAGGAAGTGGGGGGGGGGGGGGGGGGGGGAGAGAGAGAGGGAAAGAAAGAGAGAATCCTAAGCAGGCTCCATGCTCAGTGCAGAGCCCAACATGGGGCTCGACCCCACGAATGTGGGATCATGACCCCATCTGAAATCAAGAGTCAGATGCTCAACCAATTGAGCCACCCAGGCATCCCATGAACATGTTTTTTTAAATGTTTTATAGTGTGTTTTATCTGATTACAAGAGAGGTACACATCATGAACAAAGTTATGACATATGACAAGAGAAAAAAAACTTGTACTGTATAACAGGCTATGAATAAATACCCCTAATAAACATTGTGTTCTTACAAACAAATTAAATATATAACTCAAAAGAAAAATGTGCAAAGGATATTAAGAAGCAAGTCTCAGAAAAAATACAAACAGCTAGTATACACACAAAAATACTCAGCGTTACTAGTAATTAGAGAAGTGAAAGTTAAATCAGTTAGATACCACTTTTCACCTACCAGATTAGCAAAAATCTGGCCATCCTCAGCAAGAGCATACAGAAAAGCATTCTCTGTGGTAAGAATGTAAACCTTCCTGGATGCCACTTTGGCACAGCCTATTCACATTTTTTAATGTAAATATCCTTTGACCCAACAATTCTACTAGAAAGCTATCCCATAGAAATATCTGTGTGTGTTATATATATCTACATCCATTCTTGAGCACTGTGCAAATATGTTTATTGTGGCCTTGTGTTGCCTGGACTAGGGTAATAGGCAGAGAAGATGGAGACACCTGGCAGAATATATGACACAGCTGGAAGATCAGGTCAACAGGACTTGCTGATGAATTGGATATGGAGAGGTGAGAGAAGAGGAGGAATCAAGGGCAACCCTAGGTTCTTGACTTGAGCAACTGAGTGGATGATGGTGTCATTTTACTGAGATGGGGAAGGCTGAGGGAAAGGGCTGGAGATTTGAGAAGAATCAGGAATCCAGTTTTGGCCCTGTTACATTTGATATCTATTTGACACCCAAGTAGAGATGTCAAGTAGGCCATTGGATGTATGAGGCTGCAGCTTAGAAGAAAGGCTTGGGTCACACAAATAAATGTGGGAGTGACGAGTGTATAGATAGATGGTATTTCAAGCCATGGGGCTGGATGGGTGCTTCTGGGAAGATTTTGGATGGAAAAAAATGCATGGACTGAGCCCTAGGTCACTTCAATGTTCAGAAGCTGGGAAGATAAATTTAGGAGAAGAGGAGGCTGAGCAGACATTTTTTAATACAAATTTCAGTTTTAAAGAAGTTAACACACATCACATGGTAGAAAATCACACATTTACCACCCTATCAAGGACCCAACTCCTTCCAAGCCTGTCTTTTAGGGAATTCTACCTTTTTTTTTTCTTGCTGAATATTTCAAACAACATTTAAACACAATGGTAACTTTTTTCTTTAACGTCATATAGTGGTTTCCTCACACTGAATAATTCTCCTAGTATAAAACTAGTCAAGTACTACACACATAGCACTCAGCAGTGTGTTTTCCATAAAGTTTATAATCCAATAGTCTCCTCATGCCTAAAAAGCTAAGGGAAACTTGAGGCCAGAAACAGAACTTGGGGCACCTTTTATTCTTTGGAGCCGCTCACTTCCCCATTGCACAATAATTTTCTTGCTTGCCAAATGCCTGAAAGGCTTCAAGACATCTGAGAATCCACACCCTCTCCTCTCAGTGTAAGTCCCCCTTCCTACCAACAAGAAGCACAGCCCCTTTACATTTTCACTTTAGAAGTTTCCATTCAGGAAAAAATAAATAAATAAAAAGGGACAAAAAATTAATTAATAAATAAATAAATAAATATAATGCTTACAGCAGAAAAAAAAAAAAAGAAGTTTCCATTCAGAAACTTGGACCTTAAAAAAGGAGAGGAAGTACTTCCAACTAGGTCAAAGCTGTCATCAGGAATGCGGTCTCAAAGCAAAACTCAGCAGAAGGAAAGCTGTGTGAGAACTGAGCCTGAAGCAACCTTATAGCTGTAAGGTGACAGTCTAGGGATACCTAGTTTCAGGTCCAGGAGAGCACAAAAGAGCCAATTCCTAGAATGGTACTGTAATTCATTAATTGATTTAACAACTATTAGTTAAGCACCTATGATGTGCCAGGCTCTGTTATGGGTTCTGGGGTCCACTGATGAATAAAACAGACACAAATCCTTCCCACATGGAATTTACATTATGGAGGGGCAAGGGAGAGACAGATAATAAGAAAAATGAAAAAAATACACAATATGTTACATTAGAGTAATAACGTAGAGAAGGAGCACAGAATGTTCAGGGATGGGGTTGCAAGTTTAAATAGGTAATTGGATAAGGCCTCACTGAAGTGACATTTATAAGTACAAACTCCTAGTTCTAGGATTTAGTGCCTCAGGAAGGTGTTTTGTGTACTTTAATCCCACCACCACCAGACCTCAGGCCCTTAAAGGCCTAGTATCCCCAGGCTGGCACCAATATTTGTTAATCTCTTGTACTTAAGAGAAAGGGAGCGCCAAGAGCCAGACCTTGCCCTTAAAGAGGTTACAACCTTCTAGGGGCATCTGGGTGGCTCAGGTGGTTAAGCATCCATCTAATTTCAGCTCAGGTCATGATCTCACGGTTTGTGGATTCAAGTCCCACATGCAGTTCTGTGCTGACAGCTCAAAGCCTGGAGCCTGTTTCAGATTTTGTGTCTCCCTCTCTCTGTGTCCCTCCCCACTCATGCTCGTGACTCTCTCTCTCTCTCTCAAAAATAATAAACATTAAAAAAATTTTTAATTAAAATAAAAAGAGATTACAACCTTCCAGGTGGAAAAACAACTAAGGGAGATGGTCAGGGCTTCCCTGAGGTGTAAAAAAAGTGCTCTACGACAGGATAACCGGTAATCTGGCTTGGGAGAAGGAACTGTGTGTGCGGTGAGGTTGTCACAAAGGAAGTGGCCTTAGAGCTAAATCTTGAGAGATGAATAGGAATTAAAGGCAGGAGGATGGGTACAGGTGGCAAGTTAGTTTTTCAGGAAAAAGAAACAGTTTGAGCAAAGGCCCAGAAATGGGATCAAGGAGGACATTTTCTCCTGTGGTGTCCCTGCCTAAAGTGCTCCATCCATCCCAGATAAAACAAGCACACACTCACCCTCAGGCTCTCTGGGATGGCTGCTGGGAAATCCTTATCATTTACCCCACCCTCATTTCTTCCCTAGCTAGCAGGAAAGGAAGAAGTTGAGTCAGGCACACATCCCTAGAATCCAGGGTTACCGTCTCCTAACTTCAGGATAACTACTACTGAACTGAGAGCCCCAGAAGCTTCATTAAGCCAGGTACACTCAGGGGTGGGGGCTTATAGTGGTAATGTGGCAATTGGCCCCATGTTAAAAGTGAAGTTGTGAAGAGGGTAAGAAATCAGTGAGGTAAGAGTGGCCCAAAGTCTCTGCAGCACATCTGAGATGGAGTCAAGGAACAAAACTCATGCTTCAGCTTGGAAGAGAAATTTTTCATTACTTAGTCCTCACCTGTGAGCTATTTGGTGTTCCTAAAATATAAGACAGCACAAGTGCTGTAACAGGGGATAGGAACACAAGTCAGATGGCCCAGTTCAGCCCCTCATTTGTTGGGTGATTTGGGGGCAAGGCACTTAACCTCTTAGTCTCCTTTCCATCCTAACATGGCTATAACTGTAGTGCCTACAACACAGAGTTATTATAAGGATTACATGAGATAACTATGTAAAGAACTGATCACAGTACATGGCTCAATAGATTCTAACAACCATTACTAGTAGCACTAAGGGGATAAGTTCAGAGAGCATCAACTAGAATGCTACATACAGTCACCGACAAACTATCCCAGAATAGGCCTCCAAGTTCCATTTCACTGCTCTGACCTAAAGTGAGGCACCTAAAATCGTGTTACCAGAAATGTTCATCCCCAGCCAGGAGAAGTCCCACAAGCCAAGCCAGTGGTCTTTTTCTACTTGGATTTCCAACAGGAGCTTAAAAACAATTTACAACTACAACAAAAAACTTCATCAGGGCCTCAACATTGTTCTCTCCACAGCCCAGTGAGGTAAACACATTAAGTCATTAACACCTTAATATTAATGGATTTATGAGAAGTGGGATGTGGGGAGCTGAAAGAACAGAAAACAAACCAGTTAAAAATAGGAGGTCCAGGATGCAATGAAGACCAATTTCTGTCACAAATGTACAAGGTCTAGGGTCAACCCTGCCAAAAGCAATATTCTGGAATGCTAGGTCCTCTGGTCCTGAAGAAGCAGGGTATTTACTGGGGGGAAGAGAATGTTGGCTAATGAAAAACAAATCACCTGTTCATTCACCAAAATTCTAACCAAATGATTTCATCGCCAAAAACCCAACCATCTCATTCAACTTTAGGGGCTAAAGGAACATCTGACGCTTGACAAACCATCCCAGGGGATATGAGAGTTCTGTGCCCCTTCTGAGGGCTCTAGGGAACCTCTTCCAGGAACAGATCTCCGAAGCCACCTTGAAAGGTGGCAAAATAAACCGGTTCAACTCCAGAGCACACAGCTGGGTCCCCAGCCCCAAGCGCAGAGGAAGCCCACTGACGTAGGGCTCAGCCTTTACTTTTGGCGGACCTACGGAGGCCAGAGAAGCTGACACCATGAGATCCCAGGTCCGGAAACAGTGAGAGACTGAGACCGGCCGCAATGACCAAGCGCTGAGAATGGAACCACGGAAAAGGTGACTCGACTTCTCCGACGGTGGAGTTCCCGTTTAGGAGCTCGGCCTTACCCCCGCCCCCAGGGCCAGCTCGGGAGGGGCTTCAGCTCCGGCTGGCGGGAAAAGTCGAGCCACTCTGTGCCAAGCGAGACCCGGGGGAGGCAGAGCCCAGAGGGGTACCGCTCGAGTTAGCGACAGGTGGGCCAGGGAAGGGGCCAGAAGAGACCCAAGAGAAAGCAAACTGGCGGGGAAGGACCGCCCCAAGCAGACGGGAGTCAAAGCGTGGGGGGTGCGGTCAAGACAGGCAGACGAGACAGAGGGAACAGGCGGTCGGCTAGGGAGAAGGAAAACTTGGGAGAGCAGAGGGGGGTGAGGGAAGGGTTCAGGTGCCTGAAATAGGGGTGGGGGACGCTTAGGCAGCGAAAAAGGGCAAGGGGCCCAGGAGGAGCCTGGGACCGAGAGTGAAGGGGAGGCCGCTGGCCGCGGACTTACCTGTCAACTGCAACAGGTGCCGCGAGAGGGCGAGACGTCTCAGTGCTGGACTCGGGGGAGGGCTGCTCTGCTAAGACTGCAATCCTGTTCAAGTGGGCAGCCCTACTTAGCCTCCCGGGAGGCGGAAAAAGCTGCAACTTTCCCTGGAGTGGGGAGGAGCTGGACTCTTAAAGGGGCCGTACAGCTCTCCGGGCCCCTTAGTAGGGGGCCGCGCCCCCGGAAAGGGTGCTCAGAGAGCCAAAGCCTTAAGTCTCTGGAAGGATGCCCTCCCAGATTAGGAAAGGGAGGTTAAGGACTGACGATAGGGGTCTAAGACTGGACATGGCCCCCTTTTTCACTCTCTCAGATGATCAATCTCCTGCCTCTTCTGCTTAGCTGAGCCAAAGTTGTCAAACTGCCATGTACTTATAAGAAGATGAAGACTCTAGACCATATAATTTGGGAAGATAAAATATGATACCATTCTGATCCTTTAACCTTGAGCCTTTTGTGGCAAATAAAAGTGTCCCTCTAAAATAGAAATGTTTGGGGCAAAGGATATAGACTAAATTCACACACACACACACACACACACACACACACACTTGTTTAAAACATTCAACTCACCAGTAGAAAAAAAAATAAGAGCAAATTAGAACAATAATGCGATTCTTTGGCAAAGGTTTTTTTGTTGTTGTTTTTATAACACTTGATGACAAAGTGGTATAAAAACAAAGCTCTTCCATAAATGCTGGCAGGAGTGTGTTTTGTTTAAAAACCCTTTAAGAAAGCATGTGAGCAATATACAGTGTATCAATAGGCTTTAAACTTTTATATCTACCCAGTAATGGTTGATTCCTCTCCCCCTCTCTCCCTCCCTCTCTCTTACCTTCTTCTCATCAGCCATTAACCATGCTCAAGTCCCTCTCATCTGTCATCAGCAATTAAACATGTTCAGGTATGCCATCTTAAAAAAAAAAAAATCCTCCCTACACACAAGGTACTTCTCCAGCTACTCTTTATGGGCAAATTTATTGCAAATGTACTTTGCAGGTACATTTGCCATCTCCATTTTCTTCTTCTCACTTACCAATTTGGCGTCATTCCCCCACGTTCCACTGAAACTGTGCTCAACAAAATACCCAACCAATGACTGACCTCTGTGTCAGTAAATCTACAGAAATAAATTCAAAAATAAAGGGGATATTTTTAATCGTTATCTTGCTTGACATCTCCCCTACATTAAACGCTGTTAACTATTTCCTCCTACTTGAAAGTCTTCCTGTGGCATCTATAATGCCACACTCTTGCTTTTCCTCCTACCCCTTTGCCCTCTCCTCAAAATCATTTTGTAGATTCCACTTCTGCTATTTAACCTCTGGAAGTCAGACATTCTCAGAGCTAGGCTATGTATATTGTCTCCCTAAATGATCTCTTTCACTCACTTGGTTTTAATTACTATCTATATGGCCACAACTGTAATATTATAGCTCTATCCAGACCTCTTCACTGAGGTCTGTGTTCTTGACATGTCCATTTGGACGTCTTGCAGGCACCTCAAATTCAACACATCCAAAGCTGAACACACCATATTGTCTCTTAAATTTGCTCCTCCTCCAGTGTTTCCTATCTCAGTAAATGATAGCATGCTACTCAAGGCAGAAACATGACATTTAGCATAGTATCTGGCACATAGTAAGCCCTCACTAGTATTTATATAATGCATGAATGAAATTATCCTAAGGAAAACAGATGTACACAAACTTTTTGTACAACTATGTTAATCCTAGTATTACTTAGAATAATAAAATACTATGGAAAAACCTAATGGTTCAATGGTTAAGTAAATTACAGTATAGTTATACAATGGAATATTCTTTAGCCAACAAAAACTGAAATTTACGCATAGTTTATGACAGGAAAATGCTTATGCTCTAATATTAATTGCAAGTAGGATACAACATTTAATATAAAATATGATCACAACAATTAATGAAAATGCATGAGAAAAAGACTAAAACAAAATATGCAAAATATTAGTAGTACCTGTTTCTAGGCGGTGGAACTAAATGAAGTTTTGTTTTCCTCCTACTTTTTTCTGTATTTTTCAACTTTATTCTAATGAGAAGTGTGCAGCTTTGATAACATAAAGAATTGTTTTGAAAAATCTTAAAAAGGAGGGGCACCTAGGTGGCTTAGTCAGTTAAGTGTCCGACTCTTAGTTTCGGCTCGGGTCATGATCTCATGGTTTCGTGGGTTCGAGCCCCGCATTGGGCTTTGCAGTGCAGAGTCTGCTTGGGATTCTCTCCCTCCCTCTCTCTACCCCTCCCCCCGCTCACGCTGTCTCTGTCTCTCTCAAAATAAATAAATAAATAAAACTTAAAAAATTTTTTTTAAAAATAAAAATCTTAAAAAGTAAAGAAAAAAATCATTTCAATTGTGATAGGCAAAAAAGTAAAATTTAGCCCCCAGGCTCTACCCAAAGTTTTCTTCCATATTTTAGCTCTTCAGTACCCTGTGCACAGCCTGAAGTGTGAAGAAGCCACTTCAAATAGGAAATTCTTTTGATCTGTTTAGTTTTGCCAACTCAGCCCTCAGGGCCCCTGTGCTGAACCCTAGGCCTTTGCGTGTGCTCCATCTCCCTCACCTGGCCTGTGGGAATTCAGACCAAGCACTTTTCTGCTCCTTTTTTGCAGGTGGTGGTTGGCAGGAGCTGGAAATACCCTCAGCCAGGAGGACCTCCAGAAAACATTTAGTCCAATCCCCTTATTCCTAAGCAAAACTTCCAGATAATGTTTTATGTTTTTATTTCTTTCTACTTGTGCAGTTTCTCCCTTTGTATGGTCTACCTCGTTAAAGAGGATGTGGAGATCTGACTCTTTTACTCTAAGACAATCTCAGTGAACCAACTGAAAATACACAGAAAGAGACAAATATAAACAGTGAACCAAAACAAAATTAGGCAATAGCCTGTCTGCATAGACTCTGTGCTGTCCATTTCTGTTTCGTCCTCCTTGCTTGTCACAAAGATACTGCACTCAAATTCTTATAACCAAATATCATGAGGGGTCCAATGCAAGCAGACTCATGTTGTAGCATGTATCAGAATTTCTTTTTAAGGCTGAATAATACTGCATTGTATGAATACACCATATTTTGTTTATTTATTAATCTGTCGATGGGCATTTGATTTGTTTCCATATTTCAGCTATTGTGAACAATGCTGCCATGATCATTAGTGTGCAAGTATCTGTCTCTGCTTTCAAGTCTTTTGGTATATACCTAGAAGTGGAATTACTATATTAACTGGTAATTCTATATTTAGCTGAGGACTTGCCAAGTTATTTTCAACAGCAATGCACAAAGATTCCAGTTTTTCCATATCCTCACAAAAACTTGGTATTTTCTGAGGTTTTTTGTTTTTGCTTTTTTATATAATAGCCATCCCTAATGAGTGTGGAGTGGTATCTCATTTTGGTTTTGATTTACATTTTCCCTAATGGTTTGTGATGTTGATCATCATTTCTTGTGTTTATTGGTCATTTGTATATTTTCTTTAGAGACATGTCTATTCAAGTCATTTGCCCATTTTTGAATTGGATTTGTTGTTGTTGTCGTCGTTGTTGTTGTTGTTGTAGTTGACTTGTAGCAGTTCCTTAAATATTCTGGGTATTAATCCTTTATCAGATATATGCTTTGCAAATATTTTCTCCCATTCTGTGAGTTGTCTTCTCAATAGTATCTTTTGATGTGCAAAACTTTTTTAATTTTAATGAAGTTCAGTTTATCTGTTATGTCGTTGTTGTCTGTGCTTTGGTATCACATCCAAGAAAAATATGCCATATCCAATATCCATGTGTTTTCTTCTAATAGCTTTATAGTTTTAGCTCTATGCTTAGGACTTTGATCCAGTTTGAATTAATTTTTGCCTATGTTTTATATATGTTGTAAGGGTCCAACCAGTTTCCCAGCATCATTTGTTGGAAAGACTGTCCTTTTCACATTATCTTGTTATTTTAAATGATAAACATCAAAGGGTATATTTATAGTTTTGAAAAATAATGAATAATAATAAAATTAACTATATTATTAGACTGTATAACACAAAATTTCAGTAAATGTGTGCTTATCACAAAATGTAGACATTGCAGGGCAATACAAATAGGAACTTATGGAATATTATCCTATGTATAGTATGTAAGCTCCTGTCCCATACTGAAAGATTAGATTCAATGAATTGCTCGATTTTACCACATTGAGGGAATTCTAGCTAGTACAAACTAGTAGGATAGAGATTAGATTTTCCTCAGCCCCAGGTGACAGGATGCCTCAGTAATGAGCAGTTGCTCTTTTATAAAATGTGTATAGAACAATATATCAAGGATATGCCCACTATCCAGGTTAAGAAATAAGGCATTACCACTGCAGCTGAAGCCCACTGTATACAATGCTATCCTGAGGTTTTCACTATTTCTTTATTCACCAGATTTGATCTTGATCTTTTCCATGTATATAGTTATACATTTACTACATATGTGTCTATACTTTAACAATATGTAGTACTTTACAGAAATAGTATCACTCTGTATGTACCTTCTGCAATTTGCTTTCCTCACTCACCATTATGCTTATATTTATCCCTGTTGATACATGTAGCTCTAATTCATTCATTTTTCACTGCTATAGAGCATTTCAGATTTAAAGATATTGTAACTGATATGGCTGTTCTCCTATGGATCAGGTACTTTTCAATTGCCAAAATCTTAATTCTGGATGCCAGGACAATCCCTCTTCATTTCTTTTTGGGAAATAGTTTGTTTTTATTAAAAACAATCAGGCTTTCTGACAAAGCAGATTTAGTACACTAGTGGTCTACAGTGAGTTTATGGTATAAAAAGTAGATTCAGTCTCTTATTGTGTCAAGATTAGGGTCTCTCTGCCTCTACACTAATGACATTTTAGACTGGATAATGTTTTGTTGTGAGGAGCTATCTTGTGCATTGTAGGATGTTTAACAGCATCTCTAGTCTCTACCCACTAGATGACAGAAGTGACAACCAAAAATGTCTCCAGATATTGCCAAATGTCCTTAGTTGAGAACCACTGGCCAAGATGTACTGAGCACCCATTATATGTGAAGCACTTTAGTAGGTGTATGGGGGAAAAAAAGAAAATGAATAAATACTGAAAAAAAGTCCCTTCATTCAAAGAAATATATTGAGCCTCTATTATGTGCAGAGTATACTATGCTAGACCCCAGTATTTTGGTGACCCTTTCCTTAAAGAGTTAACAGTGTATTGTGTGGAGTGGAAGGAGGCAGAAAGAAAACATCAAATTATAATACAATGTGGAAAGTATAAAGCTGGGTAGATGCACAGGACATGTGGGAGCACCTAGGAAGGCTATTTACACCATCCTCGTGGTGAGTAGTCAGTGAAGGGTCCTTGGAAAAGGTAATAGCTTCTCTGAATCTTAAAGGATGAGTCGTACTAAGCTAGACCAAAAAGGCATTGCAGGCAGAAGAATAGCATAAGCAAAAACAAAAAGGCTGGAAACACTAGATCTATGCAAAGGAAGTACAAGAAAGTTAGTGTTGCTGGAGCATAAAGTGTAAAGAAAAAGTGATAGTAGATAGGCTAGAAAGATGGTATATTAGTGTGCTAGGCCTGCCATAACAAAGTTCCAAAAGTGAGTGGCTTAACCAACAGAAACTTACTGTCTCACAGTTTTAGAGGCTAGAAGTCTGAGATCAAGGTGTAGAGTTAATTCTTTCTGAGGGCCATAAGACTATGCTCTATGACTCACTCCTAACTTCTGGTGGCCTGTTGACAATCTTTGGCATTTCTTGGCTTATAGAAGCATTGCCCTGATGTCTGCCTTCATCTTTAAGTGGTGCTCTCTGTGCATGTGTCCCTGTGTCAATATTTCTTTTTATAAAGATACCAGTCCTATTTCATTAGGGCCCACCCAAATAACTTCATCTTAACTAATTACATCTGCAATGATCCTATTTCCAAATTGGAATATATTCTGAGGTACTGGGGGTTAGGACTTCACCGTATGAATTTGAGGGTGGGGGACACAATTAAACCCAAAACAGATGGATAGAGATTAGAACTTCAGAGGCCTTATAAGTCACGTTAAGGAATTTGGACTTTATTCAGTGGCTAACTGCAACAATTCAAGGAGCCCTGGAGTTCTTTACTCCGTTATTATTGTTGACACTATTCAAATTGTTCTTCATTCTTTTTTTAGGGCTGACACTGAATATTCCATAGTTGGCTTATCCATTCATCAGTTGATGGATATTTGGGTAATATCCATATTTTGGCTATTATGAATAATGCTGATATAAACATTTATGTATGAATTTTTTTTGAACACGTTTTCAAATCTCTTGTGTATATACCTAGGAGTGGAATAGCGAAGTCATATGGTAACTCTATGGGTAACCTTTGAGGAATCACCAAACTGCTTTCCAAAGTGGCTGCACCATTTTCCATTCCTACCAGCAATGCATGAGGGTTTCAATTTCTCCACATCCCCAATGACACCTGTCAGTACTGTTTTGTTTTTGTTTTGGTTTTTTATCATAGACATCCCGGTGGTGTGAAGTAGGATCTCATTATGTAGTTTTGATTTGCATTTCCATAATAAGTAATGATGTTAATCATATTTCCATGTACTTACTAGCCATTAGGATATCTTCTTTGAAGAACTGCCTATTCAGATCCTTTGTCCATATTTAAATTTGATTATTTGTCTTTTTATTATTGAGTTATAAGCGTTTTTTATACATTCCACATACTTTTGAAAGGAGGGAAAGTGGGTAGGGAGAAAGGGGAAAAACATTCTTATGAAAGGAACTATCATAGAATTAGAAGCAGATGTTCACAGCAGGTTTCATTGTTTGATTCAAGAGGAGAGTCCAGGTCAGGGGAAATGTACTAAATTGTATTGAGGCTGGGTCCTTTGTGTTTATGAACAAAAATAAGTAAGTGCTGGACTGGTTTGTTCCTTGGAGGTTGATAATGCAGGGCTAAAAACGTTGAAGACCTATTCAAAGATTTATTATGAGTGGTTATTAATTTTAATAAAAGCATCTATGTAGGAAAGAAAAACATTACATACCAGGATATAAAAGCAAAAGATAGCGCTCCTTGTTACAAAATGTACTGACTATTTTAGTTTTATTTTCCTTTGATATTCTAGTAATGTTTGATACTGTTGCCCTTCTTTCCTTGTTAAATCTTCCCCTCCTGTGGTTTCTGGAGCATCACAGCCTGCTGGCTCTCCTATCTCTCTGGCTATCTTTCTTAATCACCTCAAACCCCACTTTCTATGTCCACATCTTGACACTTAAGACTTAAATGTCATATTAATTTATTCGGAAGAAGTCTGAGAGCACTAACATTTACTGGTGCTTGTCCTATGCATTGTTTTAGGAGCTGGGAATGCAGCAATAAGCAAAAAAAAGATCTCGTACACATGGAGCTTACATTCTAAATCAAAGAAAAATAAGCAATAGCACTAATGACAAACACACATAGCACTTATTACTCTAAATACTGTTTTAAGGTATTAATCTAAGATATACACAACACATTTAGTCCTCACAAAAATCCTATTATATAAATACTATTATAATTCCCATTTTACAAATAAACTGAGGCACAGAGAGGTTAAATGATTAAGTTAAGATTTCAAGTCAGACAATATGGCTCCAGAGTCCATGTTCTTAACTAGTACTCTATATGGCCTCTTAACAATAAACAAATATATCAAATACAACTTCCTAAGAGTTGGCCAAACTGGTATTTCAATTTCACTCTTCACCATTCAACTCCAGTCTATATAGTAGAATTCTAGAGATTAATTAGAGGAAGGAAAAGAGGATTAAATTTTTTTAAATTTTTTAAAAGTTTTTTAATGTTTATTTATTTTGAGAGACAGAGACAGAGCGTGAGCGGAGGAGGGGCAGAGAGAGAGGGAGACAGAATCTGAAGCAGGCTCCAGGCTCTGAGCTGTCAGCACAAAGCCCAACACAGGGCTTGAACTCACGAATTGTGAGATCATGAACTGAGCCAAAGTCAGACGCTTAACCGAATGAGCCATCCAGGCATCCCATTTTTAAAAACATTTTAATGTTCATTTATTTTTGGGAGAGACAGAGCCCAAGCGGAGGAGGGGGAGACAGAGAGAGGGAGACACAGAATCTGAACTGTCAGCACAGAGACTGATGTGGGGCTTAAGCTCACAAACCATGAGATCATACCTGAGCCGAAGTCAGACGCTTAACTGATAGAGCCACCTAGGCACCCCAGAAAGGAGGATTTCTTAAGGGAATTCATGGGAATAAAGAGCACTGTGGTACCTCTCCTGTAGCTGAGCAAACAGGTCCTAATTAAACCTTTCCATAGGGGAGACTGGCATCTTACTTCCAGCTTGAAGGCTGACTATGCTACAGAAATTTTTAGGCCTGCCTGTGTTGCCACTGAAACACAAAGAGTTCATGAGAGAACCTCACCTATGTCCTTTGATGTCTGGAGAAGAAAGAAACTTGTGCCTGAGTTTTACCTGAAGAAGTCTAAAGGCAGAAGTCTGGTTGAAGTTGTTCACAGTTTCAGGGCAAAGAAAAGCATCTAGACTTCCAAGGAACTATGTTTTGTACAGGCCAGATAGTTTCCTCTGTGTGTAGATGGAAACTCAGGCAGAAGAATGAGGAGCTCATGAGAAGACAGTTGTGTGGAGTGAAGGGGTCTCTAAAGAAACCACAGGAGGAGAGGGAAGATGGCGGCGTAGGAGGACGCTGGGCTCACCGCGCGTCCTGCAGATCACTTAGATTCCACCTACACCTGCCTAAATAACCTAGAAAACTGCCAGAAGATTAGCAGAATGGAGTCTCCGGAGCCAAGCGCAGACGAGAGGCCCACGGAAGAGGGTAGGAAGGGCGGTGAGGCGGTGCGCTCTCCACGGACTGGCGGGAGGGAGCCGGGGCGGAGGGGCGGCTTGCCGGCCAAGCAGAGCCCCCGAGTCTGGCTGGCAAAAACGGAGGGGCCGGACGGAGTGTGTTCCCACAGCAAGCGCGACTTAGCGTCTGGGAGGTCATAAGTTAACAGCTCTGCTCAGAAAGCGGGAAGGCTGGGGGACAAAGGGAGGGAGAGCTGCTGAGCCCCAGGACGACAGAGCTCAGTTTGGTGGGGAACAAAGGCGCCAGCGCCATCTCCCCCGCCCATCCCCCAGCCAAAATCCCAAAGGGAACCAGTTCCTGCCAGGGAACTTGCTCACTCCGTGCAAACACCCAACTCTGTGCTTCTGCGGAGCCAAACCTCCGGCAGCGGATCTGACTCCCTCCCGCTGCCACAGGGCGCCTCCTGAAGTGGATCACCTAAGGAGAAGCGAGCTAAGCCTGCCCCTCCTGCTCCCGGGCACCTGGCCTAACCACCCCAGCTAATACGCCACATACCCAGTGCCACAAGCCTGGCGGTGTGCAAGTAGCCCAGACAGGCCACACCACCCCACAGTGAATCCCGCCCCTAGGAGAGGGGAAGAGAAGGCACACACCAGACTGTGACCCCAGCGGTGGGCTGGGGGCAGACATCAGGTCGGACTGCGGCCCCGCCCACCAACTCCAGTGATACACCACAGCACAGGGGAAGTGCCCTGCAGGTCCTCACCACTCCAGGGACTATCCAAAATGACCAAACGGAAGAATTCCCCTCAGAAGAATCTCCAGGAAATAACAACAGCTAATGAACTGATCAAAAAGGATTTAAATAATATAACAGAAAGTGAATTTAGAATAATAGTCATAAAATTAATCACTGGGCTTGAAAACAGTATAGAGGACAGCAGAGAATCTCTTGGTACAGAGATCAAGGGACTAAGGAACAGTCACGAGGAGCTGAAAAACGCTTTAAACGAAATGCAAAACAATGGAAAGGACAACAGCTCGGATTGAAGAGGCAGAGGAGAGAATAGGTGAACTAGGAGATAAAGTTATGGAAAAAGAGGAGGCTGAGAGAAAGAGAGATAAAAAAATCTAGGAGTATGAGGGGAAAATTAGAGAACTAAGTGATACACTAAAAAGAAATAATATACGCATAATTGGTATCCCAGAGGAGGAAGAGAGAGGGAAAGGTGCTGAAGGGGTACTTGAAGAAATAATAGCTGAGAACTTCCCTGAACTGGGGAAGGAAAAAGGCATTGAAATCCAAGAGGCACAGAGAACTCCCTTCAAACGTGACTTGAATCGATCTTCTGCACGACATATCATAGTGAAACTGGCAAAATACAAGGATAAAGAGAAAATTCTGAAAGCAGCAAGGGATAAACGTGCCCTCACATATAAAGGGAGACCTATAAGACTCGTGACTGATCTCTCTTTTGAAACTTGGCAGGCCAGAAAGGATTGGCACGAGATCTTCAGTGTGCTAAACAGAAAAAATATGCAGCCGAGAATCCTTTATCCAGCAAGTCTGTCATTTAGAATAGAAGGAGAGATAAAGGTCTTTCCAAACAAACAAAAACTGAAGGAATTTGTCACCACTAAACCAGCCCTACAAGAGATCCTAAGGGGGATCCTGTGAGACAAAGTACCAGAGACATCACTACAAGCATAAAACATACAGACATCACAATGACTCTAAACCCGTATCTTTCTATAATAACACTGAACGTAAATGGATTAAATGCGCCAACCAAAAGACATAGGGTATCAGAATGGATAAAACAACAAGACCCATCTATTTGCTGTCTACAAGAGACTCATTTTAGATCTGAGGACACCTTTAGATTGAGAGTGAGGGGATGGAGAACTATTTATCATGCTCCTGGAAGCCAAAAGAAAGCTGGAGTAGCCATACTTATATCAGACAAACTAGACTTTAAATTAAAGGCTGTAACAAGAGATGAAGAAGGGCATTATACAATAATTACAGGGTCTATCCATCAGGAAGAGCTAACAATTATAAATGTCTATGCACCGAATACCGGAGCCCCCAAATATATAAAACAATTACTCATAAACATAAGCAACCTTATTGATAAGAATGTGGTAATTGCAGGGAACTTTAACACCCCACTTACAGAAATGGATAGATCATCTAGACACACGGTCAATAAAGAAACAAGGGCCCTGAATGACACATTGGATCAGATGGACTTGACAGATATATTTAGAACTCTGCATCCCAAAGCAACAGAATATACTTTCTTCTCGAGTGCACACGGAACATTCTCCAAGATAGATCATATACTGGGTCACAAAACAGCCCTTCATAAGTTTACAAGAATTGAAATTATACCAAGCATACTTTCAGACCACAATGCTATGAAGCTTGAAATCAACCACAGGAAAAAGTCTGGAAAACCTCCAAAAGCATGGAGGTTAAAGAACACCCTACTAACGAATGAGTGGGTTAACCAGGCAATTAGAGAAGAAATTAAAAAATATATGGAAACAAACGAAAATGAAAAGACAACAATCCAAACGCTTTGGGACGCAGCGAAGGCAGTCCTGAGAGGTAAATACATTGCAATCCAGGCCTATCTCAAGAAACAAGAAAAATCCCAAATACAAAATCTAACAGCACACCTAAAGGAACTGGAAGCAGAACAGCAAAGGCAGCCTAAACCCAGCAGAAGAAGAGAAATAATAGAGATCAGAGCAGAAATAAACAATATAGAATCGAAAAGAACTGTAGAGCAGATCAATGAAACCAAGAGTTGGTTTTTTGAAAAAATAAACAAAATTGACAGACCTCTAGCCAGGTTCTCAAAAAGAAAAGGGAGATGACCCAAATAGATAAAATCATGAATGAAAATGGAATTATTACAACCAATCCCTCAGAGATACAAACAATTATCAGGGAATACTATGAAAAATTATATGCCAACAAATTGGAAAACCTGGAAGAAATGGACAAATTCCTAAACACCCACACTCTTCCAAAACTCAATCAGGAGGAAATAGAAAGCTTGAACAGACCCATAACCAGCGAAGAAATTGAATCGGTTATCAAAAATCTCCCAACAAATAAGAGTCCAGGACCAGATGGCTTCCCAGGGGAGTTCTACCAGACGTTTAAAGCAGAGATAATACCTATCCTTCTCAAGCTATTCCGAGAAATAGAAAGGGAAGGAAAACTTCCAGACTCATTCTATGAAGCCAGTATTACTTTGATTCCTAAACCAGACAGAGACCCAGTAAAAACAGAGAACTACAGGCCAATATCCCTGATGAATATGGATGCAAAAATTCTCAGTAAGATACTAGCAAATCGAATTCAATGGCATATAACAAGAATTATTCACCATGATCAAGTGGGATTCATTCCTGGGCTGCAGGGCTGGTTCAACATTCGCAAATCGATCGTGATACATCACATTAACAAAAAAAAAGAGAAGAACCATATGATCCTGTCAATCGATGCAGAAAAGGCCTTTGACAAAATCCAGCACCCTTTCTTAATAAAAACCCCTGAGAAAGTCAGGATAGAAAGAACATACTTAAAGATCATCAAAGCCATTTATGAAAAGCCCACAGCTAACATCATCCTCAATGGGGAAAAACTGAGAGCTTTTTCCCTGAGATCAAGAACATGACAGGGATGCTCACTCTCACCGCTGGTGTTTAACATAGTGTTGGAAGTTCTAGCATCAGCAATCAGACAACAAAAGGAAATCAAAGGATCAAAATTGGCAAAGATGAAGTCAAGCTTTCGCTTTTTGCAGATGACATGATATTATACATGGAAAATCCGATAGACTCCACCAAAAGTCTGCTAGAACTGATACATGAATTCAGCAAAGTTGCAGGATACAAAATCAATGTACAGAAATCAGTTGCATTCTTATACACTAACAATGAAGCAACAGAAAGACAAATAAAGAAACTGATCCCATTCACAATTGCACCAAGAAGCATAAAATACCTAGGAATAAATCTAACCAAAGATGTAAAAGATCTGTATGCTGAAAACTATAGAAAGCTTATGAAGGTTATTGAAGAAGATATAAAGAAAGGGAAAGACATTCCCTGCTCATGGATTGGAAGAATAAATATTGTCAAAATGTCAATACTACCCAAAGCTATCTACACATTCAATGCAATCCCAATCAAAATTGCACCAGCATTCTTCTCGAAACTAGAACAAGCAATCCTAAAATTTATATGGAACCACAAAAGACCCCAAATAGCCAAAGTAATTTTGAAGAAGAAGACCAAAGCAGGAGGCATCACAATCCCAGACTTTAGCCTCTACTACAAAGCTGTCATCATCAAGACAGAATGGTATTGGCACAAAAACAGACACATAGACCAATGGAATAGAATAGAAACCCCAGAACTAGACCCACAAACGTATGGCCAACTCATCTTTGACAAAGCGGCAAAGAACACCCAATGGAAAAAAGACAGTCTTTTTAACAAATGGTGCTGGGAGAACTGGACAGCAACATGCAGAAGGTTGAAACTAGACCACTTTCTCACACCATTCACAAAAATAAACTCAAAATGGATAAAGGACCTGAATGTGAGACAGGAAACCATCAAAACCTTAGAGGAGAAAGCAGGAAAAGACCTCTCTGACCTCAGCGGTAGCAATCTCTTACTCGACACATCCCCAAAGGCAAGGGAATTAAAAGCAAAAGTGAATTACTGGGACCTTATGAAGATAAAAAGCTTCTGCACAGCAAAGGAAACAACCAACAAAACTAAAAGGCAACCAACGGAATGGGAAAAGATATTTGCAAATGACATATCGGACAAAGGGCTAGTATCCAAAATCTATACAGAGCTCACCAAACTCCACACCCAAAAAACAAATAACCCAGTGAAGAAATGGGCAGAAAACATGAATAGACACTTCTCTAAAGAAGACATCCGGATGGCCAACAGGCACATGAAAAGATGTTCAAGGTCGCTCCTTATCAGGGAAATACAAATCAAAACCACACTCAGAGATCACCTCACGCCAGTCAGAGTGGCCAAAATGAACAAATCAGGAGACTATAGATGCTGGAGAGGATGTGGAGAAACGGGAACCCTCTTGCACGCTTGGTGGGAATGCAAATTGGTGCAGCCGCTCTGGAAAGCAGTGTGGAGGTTCCTCAGAAAAGTAAAAATAGAGCTACCCTATGACCCAGCAATAGCACTGCTAGGAATTTATCCAAGGGATACAGGAGTACTGATGCATAGGGGCACTTGTACCCCAATGTTTATAGCAGCACTCTCAACAATAGCCAAATTATGGAAAGAGCCTACTAAATGTCCATCAACTGATGAATGGATAAAGAAATTGTGGTTTAGATACACAATGGAGTACTACTTGGCAATGAGAAAGAATGAAATATGGCCCTTTGTAGCAACATGGATGGAACTGGAGAGTGTGATGCTAAGTGAAATAAGCCATACAGAGAAAGACAGATACCATATGTTTTCACTCTTATGTGGATCCTGAGAAACTTAACAGAAACCCATGGGGGAGGGGAAGGAAAAAAAAAAAAGAGGTTAGAATGGGAGAGAGCCAAAGCATAAGAGACTGTTAAAATCTGAGAACAAACTGAGGGTTGATGGGGGGTGGGAGGGAGGGGAGGGTGGGTGATGGGTATTGAGGAGGGCACCTTTTGGGACGAGCACTGGGTGTTGTATGGAAACCAATTTGTCAATAAATTTCATATATTAAAAAATAAATAAATAAATAAAAATTAAAAAAACAAACAAACAAACAAAAAAAAGAAACCACAAAAGCGGGAAGATGGCGGCGAAGGATGACACTGGCCTCACCTCGTCCTGCTGATCACTTAGATTCCATCCACATCTGCCTAAATAACCCAGAAAACCTCCAGAAGACTAGCAGAATGGACTCTCTGGAGCCAAGCATAGAAAAGAGGCCCACGGAAGAGGGTAGGAAGGGCAGAGAGATTGTGTGTATTACATGGACTGGCAGGAGGGAGCCAGGGTGGTGGAAGGGCAGCCCACTCGGCAAGGTAGAGCCCCTGAAGTCTGGGTTGCAAAAGCAGAGTCGCCGGACTCTGTAAGTTCTGACAGCCAGCGGGACTTAACATCTGGAATGTTAAAAGTCAACAGCTCTGCTCTCAGAGAGTGGGGAGGGAGAGAGGATGCCAGGAGGAAGAGGTGTTGAGCCCCAGAAGACAGAACTCAGCTTGGCGGGGGGAAAAAGGCCCTGGCAAGCGCCATCTCCCTCACCCATCCCCCAGCCGAAATTCCAAAGGGAACCAGTGCCTGTCACCAAACTTGCTTGCACAGCGCAAACGCCCAATGCCGTGCTTCTGTGGATCCATTCCTCCAACGGGTCTGCCTCCCTCCCAGTGCTGCAGGGCCCCTCCCGCAGGGGACCACTGATGACAAAGCGAGCTAAGCCTGCCCCTCCCACCCCTGTGCACCAAGTGGATCCACCCCAGCTAATGTGCCAGATCCCATCGAAGCAGCATCACAAGCCTGGCCGTGTGCAAGTAGTCCAGACAGGGGCCACACCACTCCACAGTGAGTCCTGACCCTGGGAGAGGGGAAGATAAGGTACACACAAGTTTGACTGTGGCCCCAGTGGTGGGCTGGGGGCTGACATCGGGTCTGACTGTGGCCCCACTCACTACACATGTTACTCCAGACAACACAGGGGAAGTGCCCTGCAGTTTGGAGCCACCACAGCGATTACCCAAAATGATGAAACGGAAGAACTCTCCTCAAAAGAAACTCCAGGAAGTAGCGACAGCTAACAAATTGATCAAAAACGATTTAAGCAATAAAACGGAACAAGAATTTAGAATAATAGTCATAAAATTAATCGCTGGGCTTGAAAAAAGCATAGAGGACATCAGGGAATCTATTGCTACAGAGATCAAGGGACTAAGAAATAGTCATGAAAAGCTAAAAAATGCTATAAATGAGCTGAAAAATAAAATGGAGGCAACCACAGCTCAGATTGAAGAGGCAGAGGAGAGAATAGGTGAATTAGAAGATAAAATTATGCACAAAGAGGGAGCTGAGAAAAGGAGAGATAAAACAATCCAGGAGTATGAGGGGAGAATTAGAGAACTAAGTGATGCAATCAAACAGAACAATATCCGTATCATAGGATTTCCAGAAGAGGAAGAGAGAGACAAAGGGGCTGAAGGTGTACTTGAACAAATCATAGCTGAGAACATCCCTGATCTGGGGAAGGAAAAAGGCATTGAAATCCAAGAGGCACAGAGAATTCCTTTCAGAAGTAACTTGAATCGATCTTCTGGACCATATATCATAGTGAAACTGGCAAAATACAAGGATAAAGTGAAAATTCTGAAAGCAGCTAGGGATAAACAGGCTCTAACTTAAAAAGGGAGACCCATAAGACTAGTGGCAACTGCCACAAGAACAGACACTCAGATCAATGGAATAGAATAGAGAACCCAGAAATGGACCCACAAACATATGGCCAACTAATCTTTGACAAAACAGCAAATATCCAATAGAATAAATACAGTCTCTTCAGCAAGTGGTGCTGGGAAAACTGGACAGCGACATGCAGAAGAATGAACCTGGACCACTTTCTTACACCATACACAAAAATAAACTCAAAGTGGATGAAAGACCTCAATGTAAGACAGGAAACCATTAAAATCCTCGAGGAGAAAGCAGGCAAAAACCTCTTTGATCTTGCCCCCAGCAATTTCTTACTCAACACGTCTCCAGAGACAAGGGAAACAAAAGCAAAAAATGAACTCCTGGAACCTCATCAAAATAAAAAGCTTCTACACAACAAAGGAAACAATCAGTAAAACTAAAAGGCAACCGACAGAATGGGAGAAGATATTTGCAAATGACATATCGGACAAAGGGTTAGTATCCAAAATCTACAAAGAACTTATCAAACTCAACACCTAAAAACCAAATAATCCAGTGAAGAAATGGGCAAAAGACATGAATAGACACTTCTCGAAAGAAGACATCCAGATGGTCAACGGACACATAAAAAATGCTCAACATCACTCATCATCAGGCAAATACAAATCAAAACCACAATGAGATATCACCTCACACCTGTCAGAATGGCTAGAATTAACAACTCAGGCAACAACAGATGTTGGTGTTTCTCTGCAGAAAGAGGATCTCCTTTGCTTTGTTGGTGGGAATGCAAGCTGGTGCACCCAGTCTGGAAAACAGAATGGAGGTTTCTCAAAAAAATTAAACAGAACTACCCTATGACCCAGCAATTGCACTACTAGGCATTTATCCAAGGGATACAGGTGTGCTGTGTCAAAGGGATACATGCACCCCCATGTTTATAGCAGCACTATCCACAATAGCCAAAGTATGGAAAGAGCCAAAATGTCCATCAATGGATGAATAGATAAAGAATATGTGGTATATATACACAATAGAGTATTACTCGGCAATCAAAAAGAATGAAATCTTGCCATTTGCAACTACATGGATGGAACTGGAGGGTATTATGCTAAGTGAAATTAGTCAGAGAAAGACAAAACACATATGACTTCACTCATATGAGGACTTTAAGAGACAAAAAAGATGAACATAAGGGAAGGGAAACAAAATATAAAAACAGGGAGTGGGACAAAACAAAAGAGACACATAAATATGAAGAACAAACTGAGGGTGGCTGGAGAGGTTGTGGGAGGGGGGATGGGCTAAATGGGGAAGGGGCATTAAGGAATCTCCTCCTGAAATCATTGCTTCACTATATACTAACTAATTTGTATGTAAATTTTTAAAAATAAAAAATAAAGTTAAATTACAAAAAAAAAAAAAAAAAAAAAAAAGACTAGGGGCAGACCTAACCACTGAAACTTGGCAGGCCAGAAAGGAATGTCAGGAAATCTTCAATGTGATGAACAGAAAAAATATGCAGCTGAGAATCCTTTATCCAGCAAGTCTGTCATTCAGAATAGAAAGAGAGAAAAAAGTCTTCCCAAACAAACAAAAACTGAAGGAATTCATCACCACTAAACCAGCCCTACAAGAGATCCTAAGGGGGATTCTGTGAGTGAAATGTTGCAAGGACCACAAAGTAACAGAGACATCACTACAAGCATGAAACCTACAGACATCACAATGACTCTAAACACATATCTTTCCATAACACTGAATGTAAATGGACTAAATGCTCCAACCAAAAGACATAGGGTGTCAGAATAGATAAAAAAAAAAAAAACAAGACCCCTCTATTTGTTGTCTACAAGAGACTCATTTTAGACCTGAGGACACCTTCAGATTGAAAGTGAGGGGATGGAGAACTATCTATCATGCTACTGGAAGTCAAAAGAAAGCTGGAGTAGCCATACTTATATCAGCCATACTTATACAGACTCTAAAGGTTGTAACAAGAGATGAAGGAGGACATTATATAATAATTATAGGGTCTATCCATCAGGAAAAGCTAACAATTATAAATGTCTATGCTCAGAATGTGAGAGCCCCCAACTATATAAAACAATTAATCACAAACATAAGCAACCTTACTGGTAAGAATGTGGTAATTGCAGGGGACTTTAATACCCCACTTACAACAATGGATAGATCATCTAGACACAGGATCAATAAAGAAACAAAGGCCCTGAATGATACATTGGATCAGATGGACTTGACAGATATATTTAGAACTCTGCATCCCAAAGCAACAAAATGTACTTTCTTCTCGAGTGCACCTGTAACATTCTCCAAGATAGATCATATAATGGGTCACAAAACAGCCCTTCATAAGTCTAAAAGAATTGAGATCCTACCATGCACACTTTCAGACCACAATGCTATGAAGCTTGAAATCAACCACAGGAAAAAGTCTGGAAAACCTCCAAAAGCATGGAGGTTAAAGAACACCCTACTAAAGAATGAATGGGTCAACCAGGCAATTAGAGAAGAAATTAAGAAATATATGGAAACAAATGAAAATGAAAAGACAACAATCCAAACGCTTTGGGATGCAGTGAAGGCGGTCCTGAGAGGAAAATACAGGCAATCCAGGCCTGTCTCAGGAAACAAGAAAAATCCCAAATACAAAATCTAACAGCACACCTAAAGGAACTAGCAGCAGAACAGCAAAGACACCCCGAACCCAGAAGAAGAAGAGAAATAATAAAGAACAGAGCAGAAATAAACAATATAGACTAAAACAACTGTAGAGCAGATCAATGAAACCAAGAGTTGGTTTCTTGAAAAAATAAACAAAATTGATAAACCTCTAGCCAGGCTTCTCAAAAAGAAAAGGAAGATGACTCAAATAGATAAAGTCATGAATGGAAATGGAATTATTACAAGCAATGCCTCAGAAATACAAGCAATTTTCAGGGAATACTATGAAAAATTATATGCCAACAAACTGGACAACCTGGAAGAAATGGACACATTCCTAAGCACCCACACACTTCCAAAACTCACACAGGAAGAATGTAAAACTTGAAAAGATCCATACCAGCGAAGAAATTGAATCAGTTATCAAAAATCTCCCAACAAATAATAGTCCAGGACCAGATGGCTTCCCTGGGGAGTTCTACCAGACATTTAAAGCAGAGACTCATTCTATGAAACCAGCATTACTTTGATTCCTAAACCCAACAAAGACCCCACAAAAAAAGAGAACTACAGGCCAATATCCCTGATGAATATGGATGCAAAAATTCTCAATAAGATACTAGCAAATCGAATTCAACAGCA
Organism: Panthera uncia; assembly: GCF_023721935.1. Classification (NCBI taxonomy): domain Eukaryota; kingdom Metazoa; phylum Chordata; class Mammalia; order Carnivora; family Felidae; genus Panthera; species Panthera uncia. The sequence continues at coordinate 77,520,132 of NC_064817.1, forward strand.
TATAAAAATAATTATTCACGGTGATCAAGTGGGATTCATTCCTGGGCTGCAGAGCTGGTTCAACATTCCCAAATCAATCAATGTGACACCTCACATTAATAAAAGAAAAAATAAGAACCATAGGATCCTGCCAATTGATGCAGAAAAGCATTTGACAAATTTCAGTATTCTTTCTTAATAAAAACCCTTGAGAAAGTCGGGATAGAAGGAACATACTTAAACATCATAAAAGCCATTTATGAAAAGCTCACAGCTAATATCATCCTCAATGGGGAAAATCTGAGAGCTTTCTCCCTGAGATCAGGAATGCAACAGGGATGTCCACTTTCACCGCTGTTGTTTAACATAGTGTTGGAAGTTCTAGCACCAGAAATCAGACAACAAAAGGAAATCAAAGGCATCAAAATTGGCAAAGATGAAGTCAAGCTTTCACTTTTTGCAGGTGACATGATAGTATACATGGAAAACCCGATAGATTCCACCAAAAGTCTGCTAGAACTGACATGAATTCAGCAAAGTCGCAGGATACAAAACTAATGTACAGAAATAAGTTGCATTCTTATACACTAATAATGACGCAACAGAAAGACAAATAAAGAAACTGATCCCATTCACAATTGCACCAAGAATCATAAAATACCTAGGAATAAACCTAACCAAGGATGTAAAGGATCTGCATGCTCAAAACTATAGAAAGCTTATGAAGGAAACTGAAGAAGGTATAAAGAAATGGAAAAACATTCCGTGCTCATGGATTGGAAGGATAAATATTGTTAAAATGTCAATACTACCCAAAGCAATCTGCACATTCAATGCAATCCCAGTCAAAATTGCACCAGCATTCTTCTCAAAGCTAGAAAAAGCCATCCTAAAATCTGTATGGAACCACAAAGGACCCTGAATAGCGAAAGTAATATTGAAGAAGACCAGCGCAGGAGGCATCACAATCCCAGACTTTAGCCTCTATTACAAAGCTGTAATCACCAAGACAGCATGGTATTGGCACAAAAACAGACATATCGACCAATGGAAGAGAACAGAGACTCCAGAATTGGACCCACAAAAGTACAGCCAACTAATCTTTGACAAAGCAGCAAAGAATATCCAATGGAAAAAAGACAGTCTCTTTAACAAATGGTGCTGGGAGAACTGGACAGCAACATGCAGAAGTATGAAACTGGACCACTTTCTTGCACCACTCACAAAAATAAACTCAAAATGGATAAAGGACCTGAATGTGAGACAGGAAACCATCAAAACCCTAGAGGAGAAAGCAGGAAAAGACCTCTCTGACCTCAGCCATAGAAATCTCTTACTCGACACATCCCCAAAGGCAAGGGAATTAAAAGCAAAAGTGAATTACTGGG
>NC_064817.1:77526498-77557940 GCF_023721935.1 Panthera uncia
ATTCCCATGGCTTCAATTTCCCCTGATGACTCTCAATCTTGTACCTCTGCCATTAAATTTCTCCTAATCATCAGACTCAGACATTTAATGGCTACCAAATATCCCCACCTTGATGATTGCAACCACCTCAAACTTTGTCTTCCTTAGAAACTTCTGCCACCAATGTTTTCCAACCCAGTGAACAGCACTACAGTCTACTGAGTAGCACAAGCCAGAGACTGTCCTCATATCTGATGAGTCCCCAGATCCTGTTCTAGCTACCTAAATAGATCTTGAATTCCATACCACTGCCACTACTTAGGCCATAATCACCTGGACTACAACTATAGCCTCCTAACTGGTCACCTACTTCCAATCTATTTTCCACACTGCTGCCAAAGTAATCTCTTCTAAATCCAAATTGGATCATGGAGAAACTCAGTGACTCTTGGTAGTTCAGAACTGAGTCTTTTACATGGCTTAGAAGGACTTTCAAGATCTGCTTCCTATCTTTTAAGCCTTCTCTTCCACCACTCCTTGTTCCTGATTGCTCTTCTCCCAATCTAAATGATTTGCATTTCCCTCCAAACCCCAAATTATTTTACATCTCTTCCATTCTCCCTTTATCTTTTCCATTCTAATATTTATTAATTCTTCAGTTCAAATGTAATCTCTTCTGGAAGGCTTTCCCTACACTCTAGAGGATGGGTGCCCCTCCTCTAGCACTCACTGTAGTGTTCTTCCACTAAAATGTGAGCCCCCCAAAAGCAGGACCTACGTCTTCTTAATATTTGTATCCATAAGGCCTGGCATATGAACTAGGTTCTCTTCCTAAGCCTAGACTGTTCCTCTGCCTCAGCTTTTCTTTCCCTCACTCTTCCTTGCCCTTTGAATTTCCAATCATCCGTAAAGATTTCATTTGTCTTCCAGCACAGGATGTTTGTACGTCAAACAGCTAGCTGATTTGTTTCTCCTAAAACTAGTTTTCCACTGGTAACAATGTTATCCCCCTCCCCAGGGGACATTTGGCAATATCTGGAGAAACTTTTGGTTGGCACAACTCAGGGAAGGGGTGCTACTCATATCTCATGGGTTGGGGCCAGGGATGCTGCTAAATGTTCTATAGTGCACAAGACAGTCACCCACAACAAAGAATTATCCAGCTGAAAGCATCAATAGTGCTAAGGCTAAGAAACCCTGCATGAGGACAAGGAAAGTCTCTCAACTATGATGTACTTTCTAGCTTTATTTCTCTTGTGCTGAATTACAGAGCTGCCTATGAAATTCAGTCCTGTCTTCTGGGGTCTAAGATAATGAGGAGGAGGACAAAGAAGTCATAAAGATAAAGTTCTTGTGGCCTGGGGTTTCACTTGGTCTTTCTGGATGAGCAAAATTACACTTGAATGTATGCTAAAACCCATATTTGGAAAAATGCTCACTTGCAGGGAGATGGGCCATTCTACATATGGTCTGAAGGGCTTTAACTAAATTCAGAGAACTGTTTAGAGCCACCATTTTTGATTCAAGCTAAACATACTAGACAAACTTCTGTATAAGTGGAAAAGGAAAAAGAAATGAGCATTTGTTGAGCTATTTTTATATGCCAAACACTGTATAAAGTGCTTCTATGCATTATCTCTTTTAATGCTCACAATAGCAGTATAAATTAGGCAGTTTTATTATCTCCATTTTACAAATGAGGAAGCTGTGGGTCAGAGAAGTTTGATAACATTAATTCTAAGTGAAGAAGTAAGTCCTTAAATCCAATGTCCTTCTATTATACCATGGTAGGATGATTCAGTGCTTAAAGCACATAAAAATTGAGTTCTCAAGGCAGAAGATATCTTCTAGTACTTTCAACATTTTGTTTGCTTGTATTAAACTTTAAAAAGAAAAAACATTTTTTACATCCACTCTAAAACCAGTTAACCCTTGTTTGATTATTCCTTCTTGAGTAGGACCCATCTTCCTTTGGTACATTTCCATTTAGAGGCACTATAATCCAATAAGATCATGCCTGAGCTGGGAATCAAAAGATATTAACTCATAAAGTTAATCATGTGTACTTGAAAAAATGATTATGGCATTTATCTCTCTATTCCTTGGTTTCTCATCTGAAAAATGATAATTTTTGATTATGATAACAACAGACTATGATAGATGTGATATATTCCACATATAGGCCTTTTAAATGTGCAACTTCATGGTCCCTTTGCAGACCCAGACCCACTCCCTAGCCAAAGGTGTCTACAATTCAGTCTACTTTTCCATCTTTCCAAAAGTGCTCCTATCTCCTCAGCGTTCTCATCAATATTCTCCTTCCCCCATTCTGTAGAATGGGAAACAATCTCAGTATTCCAGACAGCAATCACAAAGAGTTCTTTTTGCATCTTTTATATCATTACTAAACTAATCCTTCCCTTACAGGTAGTAACTATTGAGTGGACCAGAATCAGAGGAAAGCATGGATTGCACAATGTCTCTCTTGTTATTAAGAACAACACTGAAGACTGCACTAGCACCATACGTAATGGTTCACAGGAATAGTGGTCATTATAATAAAATCCTTCCTGCCTTATAATGTCTCAATTAATCAATTGTCAACAGTAGCCTCAATGCAAAGGACAATTTGTGCTGATATATAGTCTGGCCATTTCACACCACAACTTGTGTTACTAGCCTTCCCCCACTCTATTTATACCTTCCTCTAAAATCACAAGCTTCATCTTCAAGGATCTTGAGGTCCTATCACCATCTAACTTGCTGTTGCCATTCCTTTTTGATAAAGTGTATCAAAATGTCCCTCTTCAGAGTTAAAAGGAGGGACTATCTGCACATCTCCTCACCTGGGTTTAATTCCTGCTTCTTTCTACTAAAATTCTCTTTGTGGTTCTTCTTGCATTCCTGCTCGACAGTCTTAAAGCTCTTCTTAATGTGTAGCCAAAGGTCTGTGAGAATGAAGCTTGATGAAAATAGATGTCAATTAGATGTGCAGGTAGTTACTAGGAAGCTTCAGCAAATTTGTTGAATCCTGGCACTCATTTTGAGCAAACAAGTTTACTCAGAGTCCACCCTTCCCAGATACTTTTCTATTTGAAGTTCAGTAAACTGACAACTAGTTCACTTCAACATTAACTTAAAAGGTGCAACAAGATTTCCAAAAGGAACATATGTGACTAGCAGAGTTAAAGTGAAAGTAGTCTTTTTGTAAATAGGAAGATTGGTTCTCTCTGTACTTTAAGTCATAATTGGCCTATGACAGATTTTCCACATGATATCTCATTCTTCAGGTCTTTATAAAAGCAGAGTCACAATAGGATCTGTTTAGGGTGAAGCTAGGGACTTGAAGAATAATAGAACAAGAAAGGAAGGACAAGCAATAAGGATGATGTCTAAATTCCATCCTTCTGTTACTACTGCTCACTCTCCAGAGGAGGAAACTAGTAGAAAGTTGATGCTCCAGTTGCTATGAAGTAGTGAGACAAATAATCAGAGAGGACATTCTCCAGGAAGAAAAATTGTGCATTGGCACCAATCAGCTAGCTTAGAGTAAGTCTTGTGTACATCTCTGCCTGTGCAGATTCCCCGCTCTCTGGGGTCTATTTTATAGACCCAGTCTAATTTATAAACTTGATGACAAAAGGCTATATTATCTGGGGTCAGCATAACACTGAGCAGTGGAAAAGCAAATACAGGAGATAGGTACAAGATGTTCTACACATTCATATTGGTATAATTTTTTTTGAGGAGACACAGAAATCAAATAGCATGGATTTTTGCCTCTTCTCATTCTGAGGGAAAACATAATGACCTTGGCATCTAAAAAATAAGCTCCAGTTCTGAAGATTGAAGTTATTACCCACAATAAGATTAGATTCTGCCCTGTGGGAACACATTTGTGTTCTGCAGTCAATTTGGGATTAACCTTTTCAGGACTGCTGAAGAATTAATTGGTTCTTAACCTCTCTCTCTGGCTGCCTTGGGCTCTAGAGGCTTCCATGTATTCCAAAGGAGCTTTGTACAGGGCAGCCAGCTGTGCAACTGTGGCTTATTTACCCATGCTTCTGGCTTAGATTCCTTTGAGTGTGAGAACTGGAAAAGGCAGCCCCTCCCAGAGAGCACACAAGCCCAACCCAGCATACCAGGACTTGGTGTGGGTGGGGTCCATCCAGTGCATCAAATATGACAGTCCAGATAGGGGCTTAATTATAAAACCACCCCATGTCTGTTTCCTGCTCCACTGTGTTTCTCTTTTCTTCAATTGCCCCTGCTTTGTACATACTCCCACAGATAGGGGAAGTTATGAAAATTCTAAAAGCCCAAGAATTCAAGCTACCATTGCTACAGGAAATGTGGATGTTTTAAAGAAGTGCACAACTTAGTTTAAAAAGGTATTTATCAAAATGTTATCAGTGGTTATTTCTGTGAAAAGGGAATGCTGGATATTTTTATTTTCTCTTTGTAGTTTCCTAAATTTTCCATCAGGACCATATATTTATTACTTATATAGATTTTTTTAAACTTCTTTTTTAAAAAAGGTAACATTCCTAGATGAGTCATTTTTATTTCCTTGGTGCTCTATCTCCAAGCACTGTAGAACAGCCCAGAAAGTGTACAGAAAAACACCCAAGTGAGGAGTTTTCCACTTCCAGCATCATTGTTCTTTAAAATCATGGAGATAAAACAAAGGATGAAGATACAAACAGACTTTATCAGCAGGGCCTTAGCAACAAAATAATTCACTCCAGATGGTTCATATTAATACAGTTTGTGAAAATACTATTTACAGTGAGTGGCCGGAGTCACAAGAAGAAACAATGGATAATGAGGTATGAGTAGGAAAATATTACTACCCCTAAAGCCAAGGGGTCAGTGGAAGTAATAGAGTTACCAGAGACAAGTGAGTGCTAGCACCATGGAAGAGGAGCCCAGTGGGTGCTCCAGTTGTACAGGGATGCAACTGCTGCCAGAGACACAGAGCCAGAGCAGGGAGAGAGTAAGGGAGAAATATCCTGACCCCCCTCTCTTCCTACTAGCTAATCTTTTACCATTTCTACTACCCCTTTACCATACTCAACTACAAGCCAAAAGGAAAAGAGCCAGGAATATATAGTCTGCAGGGGTAAACCTCCTAGGTCACTTCAGCATGGTCTACCCTTTTTATCACTCAGAAGTGATTCCTGTCCTTCGTACAAAGGAAGAACTCTCATCTCCAACAGAGGACACACAAAATCTATGAGACATCATATCATCATGAGGTGGTGTTGATTCAATTATATTCCTATATATGGGATTCCTATATATATATATACGAAGCAAGGAAAGAGAAGTGAGAAAAAGCGATAACTGAGTAACATAAAATATGCATAACCTTTACAGTCCTTTCAATAAATGCCCTGGGGCAGTTGCCAAACAAGATAGTAATTAGCCTCCTTTAGATCCACCATTCTTATATGCTCCAAGTCCATAAGGACAGTTTGAGCCCAACATAGCACAAATTAGAGAAAGCCTCTACCTCAAAAGACTCATTAAGACTTCACCAGCCTGTATTGACAAGAGCACAGAAAGCATGTACAGAAGTGAGTTCTAAGGGTGTTGACCAAGGGGGAAGAAATATGACTTAATTAATAGGGTGAAATTCATTCATGTACTCACCTAGAATTCAAAATTTAAAGTTTTGGCTCAAGCAACAAGGTATGTGGTAATAGTCTATTAAACTGGCTAATCAAAGTGTAGACAGAGATGGCCTGCAGTCATTGAAGTCAAAATGCCCGAACTTCTCTGACATCCTTCAGAAAGAGTTCAAAGGTTCGGGGAATTGGATATAATGGAATGGGTCTACTTGCAAACTATTTGGCTACCCCTAACCATACCTCCTGGGAAGATACCTATGATACTCCCCTCTCCAAGGCATTTAAGAAATGCATTGATACCCTTCCACTTACTTCCCATTCCTGAGAAGTTCCATCTGAAAGCCATTGGGTGGGGGCAGAGCAAGGGAGGCATCTGGAGGGCAGGGCAGTTAGAGCCTGAGTGGGGCAAGAAAGGCATGACATAGGGTTATGGAGCCCAAGTAAGGTATGGAGGGCACCTATGCAGATATAGAGGGCATCACACATGGAGGCAGTCTAGCATGGAGTGTCAATGCCCAAATGGGGAAAGGAGGGGATTCATGCAGGGGCATAGTGTGCTAGCACCCAACTAGAGTCAGGAGAGTCTTCATTCTAGAGGTCAGTTCAGCATGGGGAGTCACAGCCAGGGCAGGCTGAGAAGGGCATTCCCAAGGAGAGGTGACCTTGCATGAGTTATCAGAGTCCAAATACAGTGAGGAAACCATCCACATGGAATGAAAGGGGCTGCCTCGTATGGGGAATCAAAGCCCCTTGAAGGGGGGGTGGCCTGATGACAGAAAGGCATCAATGGAAGAAGTGGCCTGGAATGGGATATCCCAGCCTAAGTGGGGTTAAGAGGGTATCCATAATGGAGCACAACTCAGCATACAAAGTCAGAATTGGGCAGGATGAAGAAGGCATAAACACAGATGCAACTTGGTATGCAGTATCAGAGCCCAAATGGAGTAAGAAAGGTGTCCATGATGGCAAGCAGCCTTGTACAGGAAGTCGGATCCTGAACAAGATGAAGAGTGCATCCATAAGAGTAATATGGCAACCTAAAGCAAGATGTCAGAGCCTGAGAAGGCCAAGGAAGGCATACATTCAGGAGTAAGGCCTGGAATGAGGTGTAATATCCAAGAAGGGTGAGAAGAGTCTCCATGCAAGGAAGAGACTTACTAGCATGTGATGTGAGAGTCCAAACAGGATGAGAACGGTTTCCATACAGGTAAGGAAGAGAGGGATGTTTGAGCTACTGAGTGAGGATGATGTCTCCAGGGAGACGCTGCCTCATGTGGGGTATCAGAGCCCAAGCAGTATAAGAAAAGCATCCATGTGGGAAAAGGGACATCCTGGCATTGAGGGATCGGAACCTGAGCAGGAAAGGGTGTGAAAAGCATTCTTGCAAAGGGGTGGCCTGGCATGTGATGTCACAACCTATGTGTAGTTAAAAGTACATTCACACTGTGGAGGAGAGGTGGAGTGGGCAGTGTGCAATATCAGAAACTTAGTGGGGTGGAATGGGTATACCCACAAAAACATAGACTGGTATAGGGTGTCAGCAGCCAAGAAGGATGAGGAGAGCATCTATGTAAGCTACAAAATGGTTGCTGCTTCACTTCCATCCTCCAAATCTCCCACAAAAATCTCTTTTGTGACCACCTCAATAAGAAACATACAGAAAAGGGAATTTTTGAAAATGGAGTTCACCCTAACCAGCTGATGCATTACAATGTCAACAGATATACATAATGTGAATCTAATCATGAACAAATATCAAAATAATCCAAATTGGGGGACAGTCTACAAAGTAACTGTAACCTTCAAAAGTTTCAAAATCATGAAAGTTAAGGACAGAATGAAGAATCATTGTAGACTAAAAGTGACTAAAAGGACATTGCTATTTAATGCAATGTAGGATTCTGTCCTGAAACCCTTTGCTTTGAAGGATGATCGGCACAATTTGAATGAAGTCTGAGGATTAAACGGTAATAATGTATCAGTGGTACACTCCTGATACTGATTGTTGTCTTGTGATTATTTAGGAGAATGTCTTTGTTTATCAGAAATGCATACTTAAGTATCTGGGGAAATATATACTTTCAGTATTCTGAGGTAGAAGGACAGCAGGTTGGCAAGTTAGTGTCTAAAGGCCCCAAGAAAAAAAGGTTACTTATATTTGCCACTTTTCTGTAAGTTTTCTATATACTTGTGATTGTTTCAAAATAAAAAAAAATTGATAAAAATACACATTACTAAGGGGAGTACCTGCATCCTTGACACACTCAGTAGTGGCCATACTCTGAAGGCCAGAGGTAATGATGGGAAATACTGCAGTGGAATTGGGTTCCCTGATCTCAAACAGAACTTAGTAGGATCTCAAAGTGATAAAAATCAGGTGGCAGCCTAGCACAAAATAAGAACTATTACCACAATAAAATTCAGGGACAGAATGGTAATATGAGCGTTTTGACCCATAAGAATCTGTGGCAATGGTTAATTGATTTTAGCGTTCCTGGAAATGAAATAGAGTGTATGATTAGTCCACAAAAGTTTTGCTTGACATATATATGGAGAAAAATTATAGGTCTGCTGGGCAGAAACCTAACTTTCTTTGGTCACCATAGAGGAAATTCATGGCTCAGTTCCCAGTCATAAGCCAATTCAGAGACCCCAATCAAATAAGGATCTTGCATTGGGGTGCCTGGGTGGCTCAGTCGGTTGAGTGTCTGACTTCAGCTCAGGTCATGACCTTGCAATCTGTGAGTTCAAGCCCCGTGTCGGACTCTGTGCTGACAGCTCAGAGCCTGGAGCCTGCTTCAGATTCTGTGTCTCCCTCTCTCTCTACCCCTCCCCCATTCATGCTCTGTCTCTCTCTCTCTCTGTCAAAAATAAGTAAAATTATTTTTAAAAATTTAAAAAAATAAGGATTTTGCAAGGCAGCCACAGATATGTACTATGAATCTGCCCCCAAGGGCAATTTATCAGGGTAACTGCACAGGGGAAAAAGAAATATCCAGACATTATAGGGATTATTAGATACTGGCTCTGAAGGAATGCTGATCCCTAAGCAACTGAAATAACCACTATTATCCACTGATAATAGGAAACCTATGAAGTTTAGACGATAGATGGAGTCTTGGCTTGAATGTCTTATGTTGGGACTAAGGACACATCCTACAGTTTTTTTTTTCCCAAGACCCAGAATATATAATGGAAGTAGATAGACTTACTAACTGGCAGACCTCACAAAATGATTCTCTGACTCATGGGATGATAACTATTTATGGGATGAAAATCCAATTGGAAGCCCCTGGAACAGCCCCCACCCCTACCATGATAGTTAAACCAAAAAACATTATTGTGTCCCTGGGGGAACTGCAGAAACCAATGCCATATCAAAAATTAAGAGATGCTATAAAAAGCCAATTTCTACCAAGTCTCCATTTAACTCATCTGCTTGGCCACTGTAAGTCAGATGGTTTGTGGAAAATTAGAGTAAATTATCACAAATTTAAATTAGCGATACCATTTGAAACTGGAGTTCCATATGTGCCATCTGTGTTGGTATGCAGTTATTGACCCAGAAAATACATTTTTTTTCATTTCAATTAACAAGCAAAATCAGAAACAGTTTACATTTACAGGGCAGAGACAACAGGATAATAATATACCTTTACTGTTGCCCCAGGCTATGTCAACTCTTCTGCTCACTGTCATACTCCAGAAATTACTTGATTGTCTTGATATCACAATGTAATAGTCCAGTATATTGATGATATTATGCTAAGTGAACCCAATGAGTATGAAATAACAAAAAAATAAATATCTTAGCAAGACATATGTATGCCAGAGGGTAGGGGATAAACCTTCAGGTATCTGCCACATTGATGAAGTTTCTAAGGGTCAAGTGGTATGGGGGGTGTCTGTATATTCCTTATAAAATAGGATATACCCTCCTGCCCTTGTACCATATAACATGAATAAAGAGGGACAATGCTCAGTGAGCCTCTTTGAATTTTGAAGGTAATATTTACCATATTTGATTATGCTGCTCTGACCCATTTACCAGGAACCTTGTAGGGCTGCACTTTTGAATGAACCTCAAAACAAGAAACAGCTTTGAGACAGGTCCTGATTCCGGTGGAAGTTTATCTGACCCTTGGGTCTTACTGGGTCCCAGCAGACACAATACTATTCTAAATTTCATGTCTGTGGCAGGCAGAGAAGCAGTATGAAACCTCTAGAAAGTACCAGTAGGAATCACTGTGAAGATCACTATCGCTTATGAGTAAGGATATGCCCTCCTCTATTGCCAACTTCTCTGCATTTGAAAAAATACCTACTGGTTTACTATTGGACCCTGGTAGGGACTGACCACCTGACCATAAGATACAAAGGGACTATACAAACCACATTTGTTTTCATAAACTGAGTACTATCTGATCCACCAAATCATAGTTCCTCACACAACGTAGCATTTTGTTAAAGGTAGAAGTGAAGAAATTTCATATCCAGAATGACATATAAGGAGCACTGTAGATCCACTCCAGAAGCAAGCATAACTGATTAAAATAATTTTAAAAGCCAACCACTTAAAGTCCCTGGAAATTGTCATAGGGTAAATAGCAAATGCAGAAACATTTATTTAAGAAAATCTACTAAAACTCAGTAAGAAAATCAAGAATCTGTAGCAGTTCAGCCAAGACACATTCCCTTCCTCCTCATACCCCAGCTGAATTTAAATGGAGCTCCTCTCCAGGAGGATGTGGCCAAAAAGACAGGTCTCTCTCACCCCTTACTTCAAATCAAGGGTTACCATACTTCACTGGGAGAAGTAAGCCACCAGCACTTTTTATTCCTTCCCACTCCCAGTTGAAAATGCTAAGTTCCTGGTGAATATGGCCAAGAAGTTGGGGCAGCAGCCTTCCCTTACCCAGCCCCTTCACAGGGCAGAGGTTCTACACCAGGCATAGCAGGCCAGAATACTGGGGCCCCAATCACCTTTGCTCCAGCTCACTCTAAGTGTAAAGGCTCCATGTCAGGAGAAGAAAACTGACAAGACCAGAGGCTTCTGTACCCATACAATACCCAGAGAATAGCTCAGAGCTTTTTTTTCCTATGGGGAGAGGCAGCCCATAACAGAGAGTTCCACAGTTCTCCTCCTAGGAACTGACTTAATTTGAAATGGTATGTGGGGAAGTTCAAGATTAAAGGTGGTCTTAGAAACAATGGACATTTTGGTAGTAAGCAATTGAAATATGGCCTTTTGTAGCAACGTGGATGGAACTAGAGAGTGTTATAAACACTGGGTGTTATATGGAAACCAATTTGACAATAAATTTCATATTTAAAAAAAAAGAAGAGACTGATAAATCCATTAAAGCAACATTGGTAAATAGTAGGATGACAAATTTCACAGAAAGAATTAGGGACATAGAAAGTTAAGACTAACCCTCCAGGGATCAGAACAAACTTCAAACCTGTGCCTCAGAAACTTTTCCTACAAAGGAGCCCAAATTTAATTGGATCAAACTGTAGAGCAATTTAAGCTCCAGGGAATTGTTTAAAACAATAGAACAATCAGCCAGGCATTAGTGGAGTCCAACAATTGAGTGTGATACCAACAGAGGTAGATATCGTAACAGAAAGAACAGGAAGAGAGACATTTAGAGAACCTGCTGAAACATATGTTCAAGTCTGCACTATCTGAGAAGAAATATCAAAGGCTTCACACTGCCTGGAAAATACACTTTATTAAAATTGTCTAGTCAAGCTACTAAACAAATAAACAAGCAAACAACAACCAAAACAAACTAGAGGGGAAAATATCCAGACTTTCTACCTACCATATATTACCTAAAATGTCTGGTTTTCAACAAAAAATCATGATACAAGCAAAAAAAAAAAAGGAAAGAGTGATCCATATACAAGAAAAAATCAGACAATAAAAAGTGCCTAAGTGACCAAGATGTTGGGTTTAACAGAAAACAACTTCAAAGTAGCCATTATAAATATGTTCAAATAAGTAAAAGGAAATCATGCTTAAAGAAATACACGAAGGTATAATGACAATATCACATCAAATAGAGAATATCACTAAAGAGATAAAATTATAAAAAAGAACCAAATAGAAATTCTGAAGTTGAAAGTACAATAATGTAAGTGAAAAATTCAGGGGAGAGATTCAACAGTAGTTTGTATTGGAAGAAGAAAGAATCAGCAAACTTGAAGACTGGTTAATAGCTATCATATAATCTGAAAAGTAGAAGAACAGAGCAAAATAAACAGAGCCTCAGAGAAATGTGGGACACCATTAAGCACACCAACATACACATAATGTGAGTACTGGGAGGAGATGAGAAAGAGAGAAGCAGAAAAAATTCAAAGAAATAATGGCTTAAAACTTCCAAAATTTGCTTAAAATGCAATTCTACATATCCAAGAATCTGTGAACTCAAATAGGATAAAAACAAAAAGTTCATACCAAAATGCATTACGGTAAAAATGTCAATAGCAAAAGAGAAAATGAAAATCTTGAAAGTAACAAGAGAAAATGAACTCATCACATACAAGGAAATCCCATATGAAACAATGAGGGCCAAAAGGCTGTGGAATGACATATTCAATGTGTTGAATGAAAAAAACCTGTCAACCAAGAATCATATATCTTAAAAACTATCTTTCAAATTATGGCAAAATAGATATTCTAAGATAATGGGAAAACTGAGAAAATTCATTGCTACTAGATGTACCTTATAAGAAATATTAAAGAAAGCTCATCAAAGCAGAAAGCCAGTGACCACAGATGGTAATTTAAAACTACTCAGGAAAAAAAAAAAAACATTACTGGTAAAGGCATTTATACAATTATAAAAAATAGTATAATTGCTTATTTCTTCTCCTTTCTTATTTAAAAAGCAATTATATAAAACAATTTGTATATAATTGTATTGTTAAGTCTATTACATACAGTAATGTAATAATATACATGATAACAACAGCACACAGGAGTGGGTGGAAGAAAAGCTGTATTGGAATTCTGATGTGACACTCAACTGTAACTCAAATCCGTAAGAACAAGTGAAGACAACCAGAAATGGTACATAGGAAGGTTAATATCACAAATTCTATAAATGTATACTTACTCTCCTTTCTTTTCTTGGCTTCTTTAATAGACACAAAATCATATAAAATAATAATTATAATAATGTGCTGTTGGTTGGCAACATACAAATATAATATTATAACAATAATAGCATTAAAAAAAGGGAAAGAGGAGGGACACCTGGATGGCTCATTCGGTTGAGTGGCCCATTTCAGCTCAGTTCATGATCTCACGGTTCAGGTCATTATCTCATGGTTCAGTACAAGAGTTTGAGCCGGGCGTTGGGCTTGACGCTGTCAGTGCAGAGACTGCTTCAGGTCCTCTGTCACTCTCTCTCTCTGCCTTTCCCCTGCTCTCTCTCTCTCTCTCACAAGCACATGTGCGTGCTCTCTCTTTCTCTCTCTCAAAAATAAGTAAACATTTTAAAAAAGAGGAAATAAAGCTATACAAAGCTAATGTTTCTATACTCACTTGAATTGTTAGTATAAATTTGAAATCGATTCTCATAGGTTAAGATGTATATGGTAAGTCCTAGAGCAACCACTGAAAAAAATAAATATAAAAAGGTAATATAAATCCAATATAAATATGAAATATATATAAGTATTACATAAAAATAAAAAATATAAAAAATGATTAAAATAATTAAAATGTTACATTAAAAGTATTCACATAATGCAAAAGAAAGCAGTAAAAGAGAAATAAGTAACAAAAACACATGAGACTTGGAAAACATAAAATTTAAAATGGCAGATATAAATCCAACTATATCAATAATAACATTAAATGTAAATGAATTAAACAGTATAACCAAAAAGCAGAAATTGTCAGACTGGATTAAAAAATAGGTCCAACTACATGCTGTGCACTGGAAGCATACTTTAAATTCAAAGGTACAAATAGCCTGAAAGTAAAATGATGGAAAAAGTTAAATAATGCAAACAGCAACTATAAGAAATCTGGAGTGCAATGCAAATGTCAGCAAATATGAGTTTAAAACAAAAAAGTCACTAAAGGTAAAGATGGGCATTTATAATGACAAAATCTTTCAGAAGATATAACAATTACAAACTTATAAGCCTAATAAAAGAGGTCCTAAAATAAATGAAGCAAAAACTGACAGAAATGAAGCAAGAAATACACAATGCAACATCAGAATTGCAGAGTTCAATTACCCACCACACATAATGGACTTTAGACTCTCTAAACACAGTGTGTAATAATTGGAGACTACAATACTCCACTTTCAACAATGGATAGAAAAACCAGACAGAAGATCACCAAGGAAACATAAGACTTGAACAACACTATAAATCAAATAGACCTAACGGATATCTATAACACTCCATCTGACTACAGCAGAATACATATTATTTTCAAGTGCACATGGGACATTCTCTAG
The DNA here is from genome assembly GCF_023721935.1 of Panthera uncia. Classification (NCBI taxonomy): domain Eukaryota; kingdom Metazoa; phylum Chordata; class Mammalia; order Carnivora; family Felidae; genus Panthera; species Panthera uncia. The sequence continues at coordinate 77,540,600 of NC_064817.1, forward strand.
GATAGGCCTTATGCTAAGCCATAAAACAAGCCTCAATACATTTAAAAGGATTTAAGTCACACAAAGTATGCTCTCCTATAAAAATGAAGTGAAACAATGAATTAATAAAAGAACATATGTCGGAAATCCACAAATATGTAGGAATTAAACAACAGATCCCTAAATAAATGATGATGAAAGAAACAATTATAAGAACAATTAGAAAATACTTTGAGTTGAAAGAAATGAAGACACATCATACCAAAACTTATGAGATAGAGCTTAAAGAGTGCTTAGAGAGAAATTTGTAGTGTAAATGTCTACACTAAAAAAAGAAAATCTCAAATAAATAATGTAACTATCGACTTGAAGATACTGGAAAAAGAAAACCCTAAATCAAAAACAAATAGAAGGTAAAATAATAAAGATTAGAGTGGGAAAAAATGAAATAGAAAATAGAAAAACATACAGAAAAACAATGAAACAGTTTTTTGAAAAGGCATAAAATTGACACATGTTTAACTACAGTACCAAGGCAAAAACTGAAAAGATTCAAATTACTGAAATCAGGAATTATGGATGGGTAATGAACACTAATCTTACAGAAGTAAAAAGAATTATAAGATAATATTATGAAAAATTGTATACCAAAAAATTATATAACCTAGATGAAATTAACACATTTCTAGGAAAACAGAAACTACCAAAACTGACTCAAGAATTTCTAGAAAATCTAAATAGATCTATAACAAGAAAATACATTGAATCAGTAATCAAAAAGCTACCCCCCCAAAAAAAGTCAAAATCCAGATAACTCTTCTGGTGAATCACCAAATATTTAAAGAAGAATTGATATGACTTATTCACAAACTGTTCCCAAAAATGAAAGAAAACAGAACAGTTTCCAACTCACACTGACACCAGTATTACTCTGATACTAAAGCCAGGCAACCACATCACATAAAAAAATTATAGACTGGGGTGCCTGGGTGGCTCAGTTGGTTAAGCATCCAACTCTTGATTTCAGCTCAGGTCATGATCTCATGGTTCATGAGATCAAGCCCCACTTAGGGCTCTGTGTTGACAGGGCAGACTGCTTGGTATTCTCTCTCCCTCTATGTCTCTCTCTCTCTCTCTCTCTCTCTCTCTCTCTCTCTATCTCTAAAAATAAATAAACATTTTTTAAAAATTACAGACCAATATTCCTAATGAATATACATGCAAAACTCCTCAACAAAATACCAGCAAGCTGAATCCAGCTTGATATAAAAAAGGATTACACACTATGACCAAATGGGATTCTGTCCCAGTAATGCAATTAGTTTAACATCTGAAAAATCAATATAACACAAAATATCAATATAATTAAGGACAAAAATTACATAATCAGCACAACCGATGCAGAAACGCATGTGACAAAATTTATCAACCTTTTATGATAAAAATACTCAACAAACTAAGAGTAGAAGGTGACTTCCTCAGCCTGATAAACAGCATCTATGAAAACCCCACAACTAACATCATACTTAATGGTGAAAGACTGCATGCTTTCCCCTAAAATAAGGAACAACACAAAAATGTTGCTCTTGCCACTTCTACTCGACATCATACTGGAGGTTCTTCCCAGGGCTATTAATCTAGACAAAGAAACAAAAGTCATACAGTTTGAAATGAACAACCAAAACATTCTATCTGTAGATGGCATAACCTTATATATAAAAAACTCAAGTAATCCAAACATACACACACACATACACACACACACACAAACTATTTGAGCTAATAAATGAGTTCAATAAGGTTTCAGAATACAAGAGTAATACATAAAAATCTAAATGTATTTATGAAAATATGATTGGATTTTTGTAAATCCAAAAATCAATTGTATTTCTACAATGAACAATATGAACATAAAAATAAGAAAACAGGGGCACCTGGTGGCTCAGTAGTTAAGTATCTGACTCTTGGTTTCCGCTCAGGTCATGATCTCACGGTTTGTGAGCTTGAGCCCCGCATCGGGGTTCCGTGCTGACAGTGCAGAGCCTACTTGAGATTCTCTGTCTCCCTCTCTCTGCACCTCCCTGCTCATGTTCTGTCTCTCTCTCAAAAATAAATAAACATTAAAAATAATTGGGGCCCCTGGGTGGCTCAGTCGGTTGGGTATCTGACTCTTGGTTTCAGTCAGGTCATGATCTCATGGTTCCTGGGTTTGAGCCCCACATCAGGCTCCACACTGACAATATGGAGCCTGCTTGGGATTCTCTCTCTCTCCCTCTCTCTGCCCCTCCCCCACTCACATGCATGCATGTGCATGCTTCCTTTCTCTCAATCAATCAATGAATCAGTCAATAAATGGCAATGTACCTAAATGTCACCTGGGTGGCTCGGTCAGTTAAGCATCCAACTCTTGGTTTCAGCTCAGGTCATGATCTCACTATTAGTGAGTTTGAGCCCCGAGTTGGGCTCTCTGTTGACAGTGCAGATCCTGCTTAGGATTCTCTCTCTCTCTCTGCCCCTCCCCAAGTCATTCCCTCTTTCTCTCTCTCTCTCTCTCTCTCTCTCTCAAAATACAAAAGTAAACTTAAGAAAAAAGGGGGTGCCTGGGTGGCTCAGTCGGTTGGGCATCCAGCTCTTGATTTGGACTCAGGTTATGATTTCACGGTTCGTGAGATTAAGCCCTGTGTCAGGCTCTGTGCTGACAGCATGTAGCCTGCTTGGGATTCCCTCTCTCCTTCTCTCTCTCTGCCCCTCCCCTGCTTGTGCTTTCTCTCTCTGTGTCTCTCTCAAAATAAATAAATAAACATGAAAAAGAAAAAGGGCAATGGACCTGAATAGCCATTTTTCCATAGAAGGCAGACAAATGGTGAACAAGTACATGAAAAGGTGCTCAACATTACTAATCATCCCAGGAAATGCAAATCAAAACCACAATGAGATATCACCTCATGCCTTTTAGGATGGCTTTTATCAAAGGGACAATAGCTGGGCCACATTCGACTTCAGCTGGGGTCATGATCTCACAGCTTGTGGGTTCAAGCCCCATGCTGGGCTCTGCTCTCAAAGCAGAGCTTGCTTCAGATCCTCTGTCTCCTTCTCTCTCTACCCCTCCCCCATTTTCTCTCTCAAAAAATAAATAAACATTGAAAAAAAGACAATAGGGGTTCCTCTGGGTGGCTCAGTCGGTTAAGGGTCTGACTTCATGGTCTCACAGTTTGTGAATTTGAGCCCCGCATCAGGCTGTCAGTGCAGAGCCCACATGGATCCTCTGTCCCCTTCTCTCTCTGCCCCTCCCTTGCTCATTCTCTCTCTCTCTCTCTCTCTCTCTCTCTCTCTCTCTTTCTCTCTCTCTCAATCTCTCTCAAAAATAAATAAACATTAAAAAATATAATAACTAACAGTTGTTGGTGGGGATGTGGAGAAATTATATCCCTTGTACACTGTTGGTGGAAATGTAAATTTGTACAGCCATTATGGAAAAAAAGTATGGAGATTCCTCATAAAATAAAAATAAAACTACTGTATGGTCTAGCAATCCCACTTCTGGGTATATATCCAAAGGAAATGAAATTAGTATATTTTTTTAAAAGTTTATTTTGAGAGACAGAGACACAGCACATGATTGGGGAGGGACAGAGGGAGATGGGCAGTGAGAGAGAATTGCAAGTAGGCTCTGAACTGCCAGCACAGAGCCCAACGTGGGGCTTGAACCCATGAACCATGAGATCAGGACCTGAGCCAAAGTCAAGAGTGGGACTCTCAACCAACTGACCCACCCAGGCACTCTGGAAATGAAATTAGTATCTTGAAGAGATGTCTACTCTTCCCTTCTCACTGTAGAATTTTCATAATAACCAAGTCATGGAAACAACTTAAATGTCCATCAATGAATGAATGGATAAAGATGTAGTGCACACGCGCATGCGTGCACACACACACACACAGGAAAATTATTTAGCCCTAAAAAGAATGAAATACTGCCATTTGCTACAATACTGATGAACCTAGAGGATACTACGCTAAGTGAAATTAGTGTAAAAAAAATACTGTTTGGTCTCACTTATATATGGAATCTAATGGGAAAAAAACCCATAGAAACAGACAGTAGGAATGTGGCTACCAGGTGCTTGGGGGTGGGGTAGACGTTGGAATGCTTATCAAGGGGTACCAGCCTTCAGTTTTAAATGAAAACTCCATGGGAATCTAATGTACATGTTATAATGTACATGGTGACTGCAGTTTATAATAGTGTATTGTGTACTTGAAATTTGCTAAGAGACTAGACCTTATTACCATACATAAAAAAGGTAACTATGTGAGGTGATAGACATGTTAGTTAACCTGGTTTTGAGAATAATTTCAGAAATTATATGTATGTCAAATCATCTCACTGTAAATTTTAAATATATAGTTTTATTTGTCAATTATACCTTTAAAAAGCTGCTCCAAAACTTTGGGATTCTGAAAAAGCCATACTAAGAGAGAAGATTATAGTGTTAAATGCTTGCATTTAAAAAGTAGAGGGGTGCCTGGGTGGCTCAGCCGGTTAAGCATACAACTTCAGCTCAGGTCATGATCTCACAGCTTGTGAGTTCAAGCCCCACGTCGGGCTCTATGCTGACAGCTCAGAGCCTGGGGCCTGCTTCAGATTCTGTGTCTCCTTCTCTCTCTGCCCCTCACCCACTCATACTCTGTCTCGCTTTCAAAAATAAATACACATTAAAAATTTTTTAACAAAAAATAAAATAAAAAAGTAGAAAGATCTCACATCAACAACTGACCTTTAATGTTAAGGAACTAGAAAAAAAAAAAAAACTAACCCTGATATTAGCAGGAGGGAAATAATAAAGATTAGAACAGAGATGAAAGAAATATAGAATAGAAAAACTACAGAAAAATAGTGAAACCAAGAGATATTTTTTAAAACATCAACAAAACTGACAAAGCATTAACTAGACTAAGAAAAAAAGAAGATTCAAATAACTAAAATTAGAAATTTTAGAGGGGACATTACAATGGATGCAACAGCAATAAAAAGGATTATAAGAAGTTATGAACAATTACACACTAACAAATTGGATAACCTAGAATAAGTGGACATATTCCTAGAAACATACACCTACCAAAACTGAATAATGTAGACATGATGTAGACAGACATAACTAGTAAGTGGGTTAGAGCAGTAATAAAAAGCCTTCTGAAAAGAAAAGCTAACGACCAGATTGCTTCACTGGGAATTCTACCAAACTTTTAAAGAACAATTAATACAAAGCTTCCTCAAACTCTTTCAAAGAATTGAAGAGGAGGGAACACTTTGAAACTCCTTTTATGAGGCCAGCATTATTCTTATACCAAAAGCAAACACAAGGAAACTACAGACCAATATCTCTGATAAGCATTAATGCAAAAATACTCAACAAAATTCTAGTGAACCAATTCAACAGCACATTAAAAGGAGTATTATGATCAAATGGGATTTATACCCGGAAATCAAGAGTGGCTCAACATACAAAAATCAATTAATGTAATATATATGAATAGAATGGAGGATAGAGCCACATAATCTCAATTGATGCAGAAAAGGCATTTGAAAAAATTCAACACCCTTTCATGATGAAAACACTCAAGTAACTAGGAATAGAGGAAACTACTTCAACATAACAAAAGCCAAGTATGAAAAGCCTACAATTAACATTATACTCATTGGTGAAATACTGAAAACATTTCTTTTAAGATCTAAGTGATGATGTCCACTCTTACCACTGTTATTAAAAATACTACTGGGGTGCCTGGGTGGCTCAGTCGGTAAGTGGCCCACTTTGTCTCAGGTCATGATCTCGTGGTTTGTGGGTTCGAGCCCCACATCAGGGTCTGTTGCTGACTCTGTTGCTCCCTCTCTCTTTAGCTCTCCCATGCTCACACTCTGTGCCTCTCTCTTTCAAAAATGAATAAACGTTTAAAAAAATAGTACTGAAAGTTCTAAACAGAATAATCAGGCACAAGAAGAAATAAAAGGCATCCAAACTGGAAAGGAAGAAGTAAAATTATCTCTGTTAACAGCTGACATGATCTTACATGTAAAAACTTTAATGATTCCACACACACAAAAAAAATTGTCAAGACCAGTATATGATTTTAGCAAAGTCGCAGGATACAAAATCAGCAAACAAAAATGAGTTGTATTTCTCTACACTAACAATGACCAATTCAAAAAGGAAATTAAGCAACCTTACTTCTGTGTATATATCCAAAAGAACTAAAATCAGAACCTCAGAGATACTGCTCTTCCGTGTTCATTGCCACATTATTCACGATAGCCAAGATATGGAAACAACATAAGTATTTGTAAAAGGATGAATGGATAAAGAATATATGGCATATATATGTAATAATTATCATTTAGCCTTAAATGTTGTCATTTGTGACAAAATGGATGAACCTGGAGGACATTATGCTGAGTGAAATAAGCCAGACAGAGACAAATATTGCATGATCTCCTTCCATGTCAAATCGGGGCTCTTCGGTGGCTCAGTTGGTTGAGTGTCCTACTCTTGATTTCAGCTCAGGTCATGATCTCACAGTTTTGTGAGCCTGAGCCCTGCATCAGGCTGTGCTGGCAGCCCAGAGCTTCCTTGGGATTGTCTCTCCCTCTCCCTCTCTCTCTGCCTCTCCTCCACTCACACTGTCTCTGTTTCTCTCAAACAAATAAATAAACCTTAAAAATAAATAAATAAATAAACAAATAAGTAGAACGGTGGTTGCTAAGGGCTGGGAGGTTGATGGCAGAGATAGGGAGACGATGGTCAAAGCATACAAGTTTTCAGTTAAGCAGGATGCATAAGTTCTGAAGATCTAATGTACAGCAATGATGACTACAGATTATAATACTGTATTGTTTACTTGAAATTTGCTAAGAGAGTAGATCGTGAATGTTCTGACCACAGAAAAAAAGAAAGTAAAATGGTAACTATGTGAGGTAATAGATATGTTAATTAGCTTGATTGTGGTAATCATTTCACAATGTATATGTATATCAGAATACCATGTTGTATATCTTAAGTATATATAATTTCTCTTTGTTAATTAATACCTCTATGAAGATGAAAAATAACATACCTATATATCAAAATAGGTTCTAAATTAAGGTCATATTTTTTTTGTTTTTAATTTGATAATATATTTTACTTAACCCAATATTATTATGTCAATATATAATCATGTTTATTTTTAAAACATTAAGTTAAACAATAATGCTACATACCAAAGCCATTAGGACCACTAAATTCGTGTTTAAAGATAAACAAATAGAGATCATTAAAACTAAAATCCATCTTCAGTTTTTTCTTCTGAGACTGTAAGATTTCAAAACACAAAGAAAAATATGCATTAGTTGATCTATGTAAAATGTCTACATCAACTAATAAATGATGGTCAATAAACTACAGGTATGAAATGTATGGTAAGTTCAGCTAATTTTTTTCAGATATTTGAAGCCCAAGTAATAATTTGTTAACAAATAATTCAAGCCTTGAACTCAAAGGGCATGTTAAAAGCCTTTTTTAAAAATTACATCTTAAAATTACTCACAGTGAAAAATATTGTATAAAGTTATAAACTATATCCATGTAAAGTTATAAATTGTACCCATGGATTTAGTCACTAAAAACAATTTCTCTTTCTATAGGGATGATTGCAGATATCCAGTTATCTAGGAGGCAGAAAATATCCTATTTCTAATTGTTCATTAAAGACAGCATTGATTTTATTCAATTCTAAATTGTTTCTAAGATTGTGAACTGTTTAATATACTAGTTGATTTTCAATATCCCAGAATATAGTTTTATTTTTACCTAAATATAAAAATAACCAGAAAAGCAGGTGGTATTAATGAGCAGTCTATGTCATCTTCTATAAAAGGGATGAAAGGTTTATAACTAACATTTACAGTTTGTTGAAACTGATTAGGGAACTAAATTATTGATACTCATTGAAAGAGTGAACACCTTTCTAAATAAACATCTAATATACTCCTATATCAAAATATGAATAACTTTTACTAAGAGTCTGTTTGTAAATACTTCAGTATTTAAAGATAAATGTTCATGAAACAAAAAAATAGCAAAGTTGATTGCTACTACAATGTATTAACTTGTAACAAAAAGGCAAGATGTTATATTAAGATACTTCAATAAAGAATAGGCATACAGGTTGGAAAGGAAATAATAAAACTAACTCTATTTCACTGACATGGTTGTCTACATAGTTAGTCCGAAGGAAACTACAAAAAAAAAAAACCCTCCAGGAAATAATAATTTCATTTGGCAAGGTCAGTAGATACAAGTTCAACACAAAAAAATCAATCATATTTTCGTATATCACTAATGAACAATTTGAAAACTGAAATTAAAAACAATACCATTTATAATAGGTTCAAATAAATAAAGTATGTAGGTATAATTCTAACAAACCGTATGCAGTATCTGTATGGTGGGAAGCACAAAATACTGATGAAAGAAATAACGAAAAGCTAAATATATGGAAAGACATGTCATGTTCATGAATTCAAAGACCCAACATTGTAACAATGCCAACCTTCCCAAATTGATATGTAAGTTTTAATGCAGTTACAATCAATACTCTAGCAGGACTTTTTGTAGCTATAGACAAGCTGATAGCAAAATTTATATGGAATGCAAAGGAACTAACATAGCCAAGACAATTTTTAAAAAGAAAAATAAAGTTGATGGAATTACGTGATTTATTATAAAAAAACATTATATAAAATTTACCATCTTAACCATTTTTAAGTGTACACTTCAATGTATAAATTTGTAATGTTAGTGCCTGACATTAAGCTTTTGATTGCCAAGGTATCCATTTTAAAGACATCCATCTCAAAGAAACATATTGCCAGCTACTGAACTAGATAAAGAACAAAGCTGTTCCACCCACGAAGTTCCCGTTTTAGAAAGCCCTGATTGACCTAGGTAACTGACCATTTGAGTGATTCTGTGTTTCTCTTCCTGTATTTTAATTCCCAATCTTATGTTTTAAATTCACCAATACAGAGTGAACCCATAAAACCCTAGGCACCCCCTCCTCAACCCCAATAACTGGAGAACCCCAGGTCTATGTTCTCTCTTTTTCACCTTCAGTCTTGCTGTGTAACTTCTCATGTGCCATGTACTCTCCAGGATTTATGAGTCATGAACATTTTTTCAAAGTTTCCTGATGGCTGTTGCTGAGGTAGATCTTGCAATCATAATAAGAACCACAAGGGCTAGTCCAGCCACAACACTGACTCTGGTTGGGGGATATGCCTATGGGGGCTCACCACAAGCACAACAGGCCCAGATGAGTGGTCCCAAGCATTGCTAACTGATACCATCACTATTAACACACTGAGGCTGACACAAATCAATTAGCTTAGTCAGCAGGATTGCATGATTACTCTTGTAATTAACTGAAGGGAATGCCCTTTAGCAGCAACTAACTTCATAACTGGTTAACCCAGGTGGGAAGGGAAGGTAGCACTGCTTACTGGAGACCTGTCCTGCCGCTTCGTGCTTTTGCATATTGCCTCTGTTGTGTGCTGCCTGCAGTATCTATCCTAAAATGTCACTGCTGCCATAATAATTCCACAATCTCCCCAGAGTAACGTGATCAAGGCCATATGGTCTAATGAGACAATTAGACCACTAATTATAAAGCCCTTAATTGACTATTAGTATGTGTGAGGGTCCTCCATGCCTCAAGGCCAAGGGAATCTAAGGACGGTGGACTTGATCATGAGCTATTGTTACTGCACAAGGAGAGTCTCAAGGCTAAAGACATGAGGAAAGATATTACCCGAGGTAAAGAGGAAAGAGACCTCTGCCTGTGACCGCTGAGTTGGTGGGTCCAGTGAGGACTATGTGTCAACCCAGATGACTAAAATAGCCTTGCAACAGGAGACCAATGGCACCATGAAAAGGGAAATTCAGCAGAGACCTATTGTCTCTGTCTCAGTGCTTCAACTTGATGCTGTTGCTCTTCATCCCCTGACCTGATAGGATATTGTGGGTCCAATCCCTGGTGTTATGTCGCTAAAAAATTACTATACAAATATAAAACTCCTGAACATCTGGTGCTAGCATCTCCTAAGAACCCCAAGGAGGTATACTAGCTCCTTCATAAATGCAAAACCCCTATGAAGATCCCCAGGTATTTCTTAGTGCCTTGGTATACCAACAGGCCAAGGCTTTGGTATTATGCTCCAGAGGTGTAGAGAATTTTTCCAAAGACTCTGCATCTTGTGCTAGTGAAGACTGATTCCAGTCCTGGGGAAGTGGATTGGGACACCCAGGAAAGGGAAGTGGCTGCCAATAAGAAGGCTTACAGGATGTCATCCATAAATTTTTCTGGGAACACGTAAGGGTAAGGTATGGAAATCAGAAAGTAGAAACTGAGATCAGAAAATATAACTTAACTGAAATTAAAACCTTTTTTAAACAATTTCATGCAGCAGGAAGGAGAAAAGGGAACTTATTAGCTATTATGGGCTTTTGGAACAGCCTCTGAATTGTTACTTACAGCTGCCAAAATTCTTGAACTGACTGGTATCTCTAAAGACCCTAAAATCCATAAATTTCTCAAACATACATCTAGACTATATGTCCACTTCCTCTGGGACTACAGATCCTGGACTCCCTTGCCTTTCCTTTAAATGGAGCAGAACCAAGAAACATGCCTCATAAGGCTTCTCTGCCACCAAAGGAAAATCTGACAGAGTTATCAAATCCTCTGTTGAGGTTGAAGAGGGAGAAGAGAATGCAAAGGCCCCCTGGAGCCACTGATATTTGTACCATGGCCCTTCCTCTCCTCACATGGATAATTATTGCCTGGTATCATGCCCATTTTTCCTTCACAGTAATAACTGCTAAAGTTCACAGTGAATGGAAAACATTAGATGAGGTCAGTCTCTTGTTGCACAAAATTGGCATGGTCCAGTGGGTTATCATTTCCATGGCCACAGTGACCCATATTACCCGCTCTTTATTTCTAACCCTGAAGAGGCCCCATTTGACTATGAGTCCAGAGACTTCTTTTTGGAGGGTGCTCCCCTGTAATTACAGGGTGGCACTACTACATTTTATTGAGACTTCCAAAACCATATAAAAGGCACTGGAGAAATAAACTATAGGACTTTATCAAGATAAAAAGCTTCTGCACAGTGAAGGAAATAATCAACAAAACTAAAAGGCAACATTCAAAATGGAAGAAGATATTTGCAAAATACATATCTGACAAAGGGAAAGTATCAAAAATTTATAAATAATTTATCAAACTCAACACCCAAAAAACAAATAATCCAGTTAAAAAATGGGCAGAAGACATGAATAGACATTTTTCCAAAGAAGACACACAGATGGTCGACAGACACATGAAAAGATACTCAACATCACTTATCATCAGGGAAATGTAAATCAAAACTACAACAAGATATCACCTCACACATGCTAGAATTGCTAAAATTAATAGCACAGGAAACAACAGATGTTGGTGAGGATGTGGAAAAAGTGGAACCCTCTTACACTGTTGGTGCAAATGCAAACTGGTGCAGCCACTCTGAAAAACAGTATGCAGGCCCCTCAAAAAACTAAAAATAGAACTACCCTACAACCCAGCAATTGCACTACCAGGTATTTACCCAAAGAATACAAAAATACTGATACCAATGGATACATGCACCCCCCCCCCCATGTTTATAGCAGCATTATCAATAATAACCAAATTAGGGGCGCCTGGGTGGCTCAGTCGGTTAAGGGGCCGACTTCGGCTCAGGTCACGATCTCACAGTCCGTGAGTTCGAGCCCCGCGTCGGGCTCTGTGCTGACTGCTCAGAGCCTGGAGCCTGTTTCAGATTCTGTGTCTCCCTCTCTCTCTGCCCCTCACCTGTTCATGCTCTGTCTCTCTCTGTCTCAAAAATAAATAAATGTTAAAAATAATAACCAAATTATAGAAAGAGCCCAAATGTCCACTGACTGATGAATAGATAAAGAAGTTGTGGAATATGTATGTCATGGAATATTACTCAGCCATAAAGAATAAAATCTTGCCATTTGCAATTGCATGGATAGAGCTAGAGTGTATTATGCTAAGCAAAATAAGTCAGAGAAAGACAAATATCATATGAATTTAAGAAACGAAACATAAACATAGGGAAAAAAGAGAGAGAGGCAAACCATAAAACAGACAGACTCTTAACTACAGATAACAAATTGAGGGTTGCTGTAGGGGAGGTGGGCAGGAGGATGGGTTAAATGGGTGATGTATGGGTTAAGGAGGGCACTTGTTATGAGCACTGGGTGTTGTTTATAAGCAATGAATCACTAAATTCTACTCATGAAACTAATATTATACTACATGTTAACTAACTAGAATTTAAATAAAAACTTGAAACTAAAAAATAGAATAATTAAAATAAAAAATAATAGGCACTAGGGCATTGACATAGTTGCTAGACATGGAGGAGAGCCCACCCAGATGCCCAGATACTCCAGACTCATGCTGCTCCACACCCACTGCCCCAGAAATTTCCATTCAACAAATTTCCCTCAACAAAAAGAATTCCCCATTCCTTCCCCAATAAATGCTCACCTACTTTTGCCCCTTATGGGAAAACACAGACAAACCTGTAATGGGAGTTACAAAAACTTGAGGTTCCTGGCCACTTAATCTCTGGAGAGTCAGTCTCTAAACTCCAGGCCCTGAAACTAGCATTCTGCCAGCTACAGCCCTGTTCTGCCATCCATCCTCTTGTCACACAGCCACCCTCTAACCTCTCTGGCCTCAACCCAGTACCCACTACTCCCTCCTCCCCCTTCCCTGACCTCCAAGACTAGCAGATATCTAACCCCCTGCCCTAGGAAATTGATGGCTCTCTGGGGCTTGTCCCACTTTTGGGAACAGTCGCCTCTATACCACTCTGGTAATCCATTGAGACAATAAAAATGCACAGTATTTTTTGGCCCTATTAGACACAGGGACCCAAGTCACAGTCATGTTAGGCAATCCCACTAAATTTTGCACAGGGAGCCTTTCTACCTACAGGGCATTGCTAGTGTACAAACCCATTTAGGTGTAACTATTAGGACCATTAACCTTAACTGGCTTCCTCTGGTGGTGGCTCCCCTTGCTCTTTCTTTCCCTATTATAGGCATGGATGCATTTGACACAATGCTATGCTACATGGAACAAGCCCAAGTTCTTGACCTTCCTGGTAGGACTTGCCAAATGGATGCCAGTGACTCTTCCCCCTCAGGTCAACATGGTAAACACTTCCCAATAACTGACTTAAAGATCACATTGAATGCCTACCCCCGTCATTAAAAATTTGCTTGAGACAGGAGTCATTAAGCCCACATTCTCCCCTTTCAACAGCCCCATTTGGATGGCACTTAAGCCAGCCAATAATGAGTGGTATCTTATAATTGACTATTGAAACCTCCCCCAATTAAGGCTCCAATTCCTATTATTATGGAACTGATTGGGGGCAAACAATGATGCAAGAGCATCCACAGGTCATTGAGCTTACTAATATGGTTTTTTCTGTTCCCATTGCAGTGGAATTCCAAAACCAATTTCTTTTCACTTTCGAAGAGGCTTACTATATATATATATATATATATATATATATATATACATATATACATACATATATACATACATATATACATATATATGTATACATATAGATATGTATACATATATATGTATATATATATGTATGTATATATATGTATACATATACATATATATATACATACATATATATATATATGTATGTAATATGTGGATTTCCAATAAGATATTTAAATAGTCCTGCAAATGTACATAACCTGTGCTGCCAGGATTTAAATCCCTCACAATTGGAAAGGTGAAAAAAACATTTTGGCATTATATTGATGATATTATGCTGAGGAGTCCCTCTGACGAAGTACAGGCAAATTTACACATCCTCACAGACTACCTACACCAACAATTGCCCCTCACAAGGCTCAAGACCTGCCTCACTTGTCAAGTTTCTGGGAATCATCTAGTCCTCTGAGGGCTGAGATATTTCTTCAAAAGTCAAACATCAGTTACTCACCATTGAAACATCCACTACACTCAAACAATCATAATATATATTAGGACTTTTCATGTTCTGGAGGCAACACATCCCTCATATCTCACTAATTCTTTGCCCTGTACATGCAATCACATGAAAGGCTCCCACCTCCCATTGGGATGAGGCCCAACAGTGTGCTTTGGAAGCTGCTGAGCAGGCAGCTCAGTAAGCCCTATGTTTGGTCCCACCTGGCTCCACTTTCCAAGTCAGGCCACACCTGACTATGCCTCCTGGAGTCTCTGGACCAAACAGGAGTCTACATGGCTTCCTATGGGGGGTTTGGACTAAATGCCTACACCTAGTGGCAGCCTTGTGTACTCCCGTTGAGTGCCCGTTTTTGTCATCCTATTGGGCTCTTTTAGAAACTCAGACCCTAACTGGCCCCCACTCTTCTAGTACCTCAGACCCAAGCTCCTATATTGCCCTGAGAGATGCCTCCTGGTAGAAGTTCAGCATGAACGCTGATGCCTCCTTGGCAAAATGGAAATGATACCTTTAGGAGATGGCTAAACCTGATGTCAAAGGCCTTCTCAAATTACAAGGGCACGTGGCTTCCCCCTTGCTCATCCCCTTGCGTGAGAGCCTTGAGGAAGTGATAGTAGTGTCCCATTTCCTCTTCTTCTGGATGCTTGGGGAACCCCTTGGGACCAACTGTCAGAGATGGACAAGGAGTCATTGTTGTTCACTGATGTCAGAACATACAACTTTGTATAATATTGTACACAATACAGCTTGCTGGAGGGTCACGGAATTCTCTATTTTTTTAATGTTTATTTTTGAGAGAGATAGTGCATGAGCAGGGGAAGGGAAGAGAGAGAGGGAGACACAAAATTAGAAGCAGGCTCCAGACTCTGAGCTGTCAGCATAGAGCCTGACATGGGGCTCGAACCCACAAACTGTGATATCGTGACCTGAGCCGAAGTCGAATGCTTAGTTGACTGAGCCACCCAGGCACCCCAGGGCCACAGCATTCTAACTGGAATTAGGCAATGCACTAGGTGAGGAGGGCACTCCAGGTTCAGCCCACTTGGTAGAACTTGTAGCTGTTCACTAGCCCTTAAGGAAGTAAAAAAGGGCTTTTTGCAAATTCACATTTTCATAGACTCCTGGACTGTTGCTAATGGCCTTGTGGTTTGGTCTGGCCAGTGGCTAAAGAACAGTTTTCTCATAAGAGAAGCCCTTCTGAGGCACTCAGATATGGAAGTAATTAGCAGAATACCCAGTTTCTATTACTGTTACTCACATCTCTGTTCATATTAACCACTGTACACTAGAAGGCATTTTCTTTTTTTTTTTTTACATTATATAACTTTATTTATTTTTATATTTTTAATATGAAATTTATTGTCAAATTGGTTTACATACAACACCCAGTGCTCATCCCAACAGGTGCCCTCCTCAATACCCATCACCCAACCTCCCAGCCCTCTAACCCCCCATCAACCCTCAGTTTGTCTTGTTTTTAAGAGTCTCTTATGGTTTGACTCCCTCCGTCTCTTACTTTT
Source organism: Panthera uncia (assembly GCF_023721935.1). Classification (NCBI taxonomy): domain Eukaryota; kingdom Metazoa; phylum Chordata; class Mammalia; order Carnivora; family Felidae; genus Panthera; species Panthera uncia. Next base: position 77,556,233 of record NC_064817.1, read on the forward strand.
ATTTCCCTTCCCCTCCCCCATGGACTTCTGGTAAGTTTCTCAGGATCCAAATAAGAGTGAAAACATATGGTATCTGTCTTTCTCTGCTTGACTTATTTCACTTAGCATAACACTCTCCAGTTCCATCCACGTTGCTACAAAGGGCCATATTTCATTCTTTCCCATTGCCAAATAGTATTCATTTGTGTATATAACCACAATTTCTTTATCCATTCATCAGTTGAGGGATATTTAGGCTTTTTCCATAGTTTGGCTATTTTTGAAAGTGCTGCTGTAAACATTGGGTACAAGTGCCCTTTTGCATCAGCACTCCTGTATCCCTTGGGTAAATTCCTAGCAGTGCTATTTCTGGGTCATAGGGTAGATCTATTTTTAATTGTGTGAGGAACCTCCACACTGTTTTCCAGAGTGGCTGCACCAGTTCGCATTCCCACCAACAGTGCAAGAGGGTTCCTGTTTCTCCACATCCTCGCCAGCATCTATAGTCTCCTGATTTGTTCATTTTGGCCACTCTGACTAGCGTGAGGTGGTATCTCAAGTGTGGTTTTGATTTGTATTTCCCTGATGAGGAGTGACGTTGAACATCTTTTCATGTGCCTGTTGGCCATCCGGATGTCTTCTTTAGAGAAGTGTCTATTCATGTCTTCTGCCCATTTCTTCACTGGATTATTTGTTTTTTGGGTGTGGAGTTTGGTGAGTTCTTTAAAGATTTGGGATACTAGCCCTTTGTCCGATATGTCATTTGCAAGCATCTTTTCCCATTCCGTTGGTTGCCTTTTAGTTTTGTTGATGGTTTGCGTTGCAGGGCAGAAGCTTTTTATCTTCATGAGGTCCCAATAGTTCATTTGTGCTTTTATTTTTTTTTAATGATGTATTTTATTTTTTTTATTTTTTTCAATATATGAAACTTATTGTCAAATTGGTTTCCATTCAACACCCAGTGCTCATCCCAAAAGGTGCCCTCCTCAATATCCATCACCCACCCTCCCCTCCCTCCCACCCCCCATCAACCCTCAGTTTGTTCTCAGTTTTTAACAGTCTCTTACGCTTTAGCTCTCTCCCACTCTAACCTCTTTTTTTTTTCCTTCCCCTCCCCCATGGGTTTCTGTTAAGTTTCTCAGGATCCACATAAGAGCGAAAACATATGGTATCTGTCTTTCTCTGTATGGCTTATTTCACTTAGCATCACACTCTCCAGTTCCATCCACGTTGCTACAAAGGGCCATACTTCGTTCTTTCTCATTGCCCTGTAGTACTCCATTGTGTATATAAACCACAATTTCTTTATCCATTCATCAGTTGATGGACATTTAGGCTCTTTCCATAATTTGGCTATTGTTGAGAGTGCTGCTATAAACATTGGGGTACAAGTGCCCCTATGCATCAGCACTCCTGTATCCCTCGGGTAAATTCCTAGCAGTGCTATTGCTGGGTCATAGGGTAGGTCTATTTTTACTTTTCTGAGGAACCTCCACACTGTTTTCCAGAGCGGCTGCACCAATTTACATTCCCACCAACAGTGCAAGAGGGTTCCCGTTTCTCCACATCCTCTCCAGCATCTATAGTCTCCTGATTTGTTCATTTTGGCCACTCTGACTGGCGTGAGGTGATATCTGAGTGTGGTTTTGATTTGTATTTCCCTGATGAGGAACTACGTTGAGCATCTTTTCATGTGCCTGTTGGCCATCCGGATGTCTTCTTTAGAGAA